>NC_064772.1:30164401-30467431 GCF_011397635.1 Epinephelus fuscoguttatus | reverse complement strand
TCATGCTAACCAAGTTAATGCAAGTTATTATGGCATTTTGCCAACACACACACACACACACACACACACACACACACACACACACACACACACACACACACACACACACACACACAGAGCTATCCTCACAAAGGGAAAAGGTCAGCATTTTAATGGCTTTGCTCCCTGTGGTAATCGCCTTTTTGGTTAGCCGCGCAAACTAAATGAAAAGATGTCGGCCCACGTGTGGGGTTAACCTATGCTGCTCCATTTCAATAAGTGACGTGCCATTAGCCTTGCCCTCCACTGTGAGCTCTGTGAAATCGGGTAATCCACTGACTCACTTTGCTGCCCATCAGTGAGCGCTGGGGGAGGAGATTTCCCCGTTAAACTCTCATTTCATCACCATTATCTCAACATGACTCTCTTCCACCATATGGTTGAAGAGCTCTGAGAATTTGGGAGGAGATCAAGTTTATCTATGGATATAGAGTCAGCCCATTATATTTAGCTTTTATGTACACTTTGATGCAAATGTACCAAATGTAAATCATTGTACAGCAGTGAACTTGCTCCTCAGCTGAAGAAGAAACAAACAAAACAAAAGGAAGCATTTGAAGTCACGTTCAGTCTTCACATGCTGGTGTATAAGGGTTTAAAACTAATGAATCCAAAACTTATAAGGAATGGTTTGACATTTTGGGGAACACACTTACTCGCTTTCTGAACAAAACCTTGAATGAAATTGGGTTATTTTAATGACATGTCTGAACTTGCAAGTCTGAGAAATTAACATGTGGACCACAGATGCTCAGATTATAATTGCAGTTTGCATTTCGTCATTCCTTCTCTGAAGAGTCGGGGTGTTGCCAGAAAAACAAGGCAAGATTAATTCCCCAAAATGTGCATTCACGTCTCAGGACATGGATAAAAAAGCCTAACTAATAGGAGTTAATAGACTAAGACGAGTCCTCTGAATGTAGGAGCTGCTCCCCTCCTGCTGCAGCTCAAACGCTCCTGATTGGTTTAAGAATGCACGCTTGCACCGATAATCAGCATAAATCCATGTGGAGAATTTCACAAAGTCCACAAGTGTGCCCTTCAGGGAGAGGAGAGGAGTGACGGAGGGCTCCGTAGTCAATGTTGTTTCCACACTAGCCTGCGCGCGTCACGTCCTAATCCTTCCCCCTGGAACCCAGGCAGCGTTAAACTAGCTGGAATGAGTGCCATGCAGGGAGTAAATGGAGGGAGACGACCGTCCACAATGGCCCTGGAAAGTGGTTGCTCTTGTAAACGGGAGGATTAGAGGGAAAGAAATCCTCCTCTCCTTGTGTAGGCGTGCCCACAGAGACAAAGCCCAGTGTTTACAGTCTTTCGCTGTACCTATAGTCCTCCAGCTTCAAGTCCACTGTGTGATCACCCGAGTGCGAGAGGAGTTAGGAACTATTCATCCCATTCTGTTGACCTAATGCGTTACAGAAACAAGGAGGTGCTCCGACTCTGTTATTTTGTCTTCCCGTCTACGTTGGAAGTGGGAATATGCTGCATTGTGTAGATTTACATCCTTCCTTACATCACCTACATTTTAGCAAACATCTGACTGGTTTTATTATCTAATGCACAGCGAGATGGACTGACAGAGCAGCAATCTGACGAACACTGATCGCTGTTTTTATAGCAATGTTTATTGGCTTCATTTTTCCACACAGTGCTAGAATCAACCAGAAATGTTAGTTACAAAGGTGTTAAAAAAGTGTTTATAACAATATAATCTAGCTGATTTTTTTGTGAGAGGCGATCCAAAACATGTCCAAAATTTGGTTTATTTTTGGTCACAAGTATTGGCCTTTTTTAACCGTCAATGACATTCTTGTCACCCATAGCTGTACTGTGTTTTTAGTGCTGATTAGCTGATGCTAGCATGCTAACACACAAAAGTAAGATGGTGGAAATAGTAAATAGCTAGCTTAGCTTCCATTAAAATTAGCACATGCAGTCTCTAGTTTTTTAAGGGCAGGGATGTCTGTTAAAAACAGGCAATAGCTGCTTTCCCATTGCCAGTCTACATGTTGCCTTTCTGGTTTCTTTTCTGGTGTGTCATGTTCAGTGTTACATATGGGCTGGAAAACAGGTTAGTAAAGAGTAGAAAGCAGCATGGAGGCCAGTGAAAATGTTGCGGTGGTTGCTTTTTTTTTATGTCTCTTATTTAGTCTTGTTTAAGAGCTGCTTGGACAGAGACAGACGATATTTTGTGGAGGCCCGTCATTGCAGTGCATTGGCAAATGGGCTAAGATTAGCAAGTCCACGTTGTTGGCGTATTTCCATCACCGCCGTTGAGAGCCGTTTGGAGCTGGAGGCAATAAATACCTGTGACTGCTGCAGAGTCATTTCTTAGTAACCTTTCCCGTAATTACAAAAACAAGATGTTTAATAGTTATACATTTAAAAAAACTTGTGGTCTTTAACTATATATTTCCAATAGTACTCACTGAGTTGCAGACGCTTTTTTTCTGCACTTCCTACATATACATCCTGCCTCTCTTCTCTCTCGCTCAATGTCAAGCAGGTTGTTGCTGATCACACGTCCAGCGTCTTTCTCTGTCATATAAACTCTTTAAAGTGAGCTCATTAGGTGGTGGCCCTCAAGGTTCAAAGAACATGCAGGTAGCTGTGGCCGACATTTGCATTCCACACCTGACGCCCTGATAAATGGGAAACAGGCTCTCCAGGTAACATGGACAGGCATGACTGGAGAAAACAGAGCAGCCAAACGTTTCCACTACCCACAGTCCCTCCCTCCCTCTCCAGCTAACACTTTACTGATGCTCCACTCCTGTCTGCTCTGCCCTGTTGCACTTTCCCTTCCTCTTTGCTCTTTCTCACCTTCTTTGCTTCCTGCATTTGTCCAACTCCATTCCCTCCTTTTCATGTCACTTTCCTGTCAGTTTCTCTTTTATATATCCTGAAACTGCTCCTTCCCTGCTCTCTGCTGTTGCTCTCTAATATTAGCAAATGCAAATAATCCAGCACTGCGTTCCCGAGCATGCTTACACGCACGCAGCTTGTGCTTGAATCATTTTTTCTTTAAATGAGTGCCATTTAAGTGAGGCGAGGCTGGAGTGCGCCCAAGATGGGGGAGTCATTGTTGTGTGTCTGTCCCTATATTGGACACCTGATGATCTATTTAGGGATCCATACAGCTAACGAGCACTTCATTTTCAGGTCCTGCAGAGTCTGATGACACATAAGTAACAGTGCATTTCATTATGCTAATGTTTGGCAGGGAAAGGTGTGGGCTGAGAGCCGTGGGTGGGATTTTGCCTTGTGTTGTGAGCGTGTACGCGTGTAGAAATGTGTGTGAATGTGTGTCAGACAGCAGACTGTGTTTGGTTGATGGAGCCATTCAGTCTCGTAGACATGCCCCCCAGAAATACCGTCTGGTAATGTCTTCGCTCTTCCAAGGTGTCTGTGGTGGGATGCCAGGCGCCCTCTTTCCCTTCCTCTTTTCCATTTCCTGCACAACAAACAGCCATAAAGCCACGTTCTCAGATTTGAAAATTATACACATGCAGCAAACTGTTTTCCAATCAAACAGGCCTTGGTGTTTTGAACGTGCCATCTAATCAGTGATGCTCCTCAACCATTGTCAAAGATTGCCTTCCAAATAGTCACAGAGTTACAAAGTATAGTGGAGCGAAACGTCGAACACATGTTCATTAATAACAAGTCTTTGGTGTAAATATGGAAGCTAATCAGACAAACCTCGCCTTATGAGGTAATCAGGATAGATGTGTGTGTGCGTGTGGGTGTGTTTGTGTGTGTGATCCGGCTCCCAGGTAATTATAGCAGACAGCTGCCATGGCATCCTGGATCAGTCCCACGTCAACAAGCCGCAAACACACACTTTGACGTACACACACGCACGTGCACAAAATAGGTCCCACATCAACATGGCATCATTATTAGCGGGCTGATGCCCAGATTTGTATCGTTTTATTCAGCGTCTCCGGCAAATTGTGTCTGCGATGCATCCAGAGTGGCTTGTACCAAGACGAGATGCACCTGCCGCGGAGCAAAGCAGAAGGAGCTGTCGAGATAGCGGAGAGACAATGATTTCAAAGCTCGGATGCAGACGCTGTTATGCAAAACAATCACCTGTCTTGTGTATAATAGGAGATAGGGACGCCGGTCGGTCTCGCACGGCCGACAGAGGCTGGAAACGCAGGGTGGGATGTGGCTCTCCATCTTTATCCCCTTTTACTCCCACATCTGATCTTTCCCTTGATGCACCCTGATCTGTCAAAACACTCCACTGTCTTTCCTTCTTTCCTTCCCTCCCTCTCTGCTGTCTGTCTCCCCTTTTTCTAGTCGTTCCCGTGTTCGCCAGGCTTGGTGTGGTATCATGCCTGCATGCATCATGGACCCGCTAACAAATTACATAGAGTAGCCACTCCGCTTCCCCTCTCACTCAGCTGTCAAGTGGAGCCACTGAAGCATTCTCCCTCTTCTCCTCTCCCTCTACCCATCCATCCCTCCATCACACCATGCAGTCTTCTCCTTCGCGGCACGCTTCCCCGCCTGCTCACCCCCCCCGCCCACATTTCCCATACCTGTACACCCATCGGGGCTGCAGAAGTGATCTACCTCTCCTTCATCATCTCCCTTCATTTATCCATCCCTCCATCTCTCCATCTCAGCTTTACATCCCCCCACACCCATTGAAAATATCCAGCAAGACAGCATCTCTACACACAGGAAGAGCTGAGTTTAAATGTACCCCAGGTTTAAAATAATATAGTCTTACTCTTTATTGGATGTACAATTTGACAAAAAGACAAAAAAACCTGCGTCTTATTAAAGAGCAGAGGCAGTCTGATACAGTGGACAGAAGGCAAATTTTTATTCAGCCTCAATAAACTAACCTTTTTCATGCCCCGCTGGCAGCGCGAGGTGAGTAAGCACCTTAGTCATCAAGCACTCACTCACATGTAATAACTTAGAACAAAACTTGTGATTA
This sequence comes from Epinephelus fuscoguttatus, assembly GCF_011397635.1. Taxonomy (NCBI): domain Eukaryota; kingdom Metazoa; phylum Chordata; class Actinopteri; order Perciformes; family Serranidae; genus Epinephelus; species Epinephelus fuscoguttatus. Next base: position 30,462,435 of record NC_064772.1, on the reverse strand, counting down.
GGCCAGAAATGTCTCCAGGTCATAAGAGAAATCTAGTTAACACAGAGGTGTATTGAAAATTTACTCGGAGCTCGCAGTGCTCTTTTGCATGATGTGCGTAGAAACATGAGTCGTTTCCTCTCATCCAGTCCGTGATCAGGTTGATGAATGCAGAGTAAGCACAAACCCATTTATGTATGTCTACCACCCTACCCACATCAGACATGACAGAGTACTTTATATACACTTGTAATTTCAGGTATCTCATGTAATTCAAATCCAGACAAATTTCAGGTGACATGTAGCACAGTTTAGTTTCATTCCATCCTGTAATTCTCTGTTTTATTCAGTAACTTTACAGAAACACGGCCTTAATGAGCAAAAGACAGGTGCTACAGTCTCCAGTTAGAAATACTGCCATCACAGGGAAGTTGCCTTTTTAACTTCCCATTGTATTTAACATTTAAATGATTTGTGGCACTGTATTCACCACGTTCTAATAGATCTTTGACTACATATCTAAATATCTGCAACCATGTGACTAACCGATTAGGATTATTTATCAAGGCTACCCCTGTGTGATTTGAAAGAGACATTCACAAGCATTTATTCTGGATTGGGATTCCTGTTACAGTTATGATGAAGGTGCCACTTTGCGGCTACTGTTGGCAGCAGGGTTGGAGGATGGGTGCTCACTGCAGCAACTTCATGGGGGAGCTGTTGGAAAGCAGACCACTTTTGCTACCACAGTAATATTGTCATAATTTTGGTATTTCTAACTTTAATACAGCACCTTAAAAAATATCAATGTTCAATATTTTTTGATACCACGGGAAAAATTGACAAAAATTGACCCTAACCCTAAATTGACCTAACCCTAACCCTATGAACATTAACAATAAGAGAGAGTGTGAAAGTGGAGCTGGTACCAGTGTATTGATACTGCAGTATTGAAACTGTTTCAAATATTCAGAATGATTATGTAATGATAAATCATTTTTTTTACAACACTATCCACCATACACGTATGTACCTGTTAGTCAGCCAGCTCACAAATGGCTTTGCCTGCGCTGGATGCAAATCTGGCTAGAAATTAAACGCATTTTCCCCCGCTCACTCTCCGTTTGTACATACCAGGTCCAACCAACTCCTATCCTCACCACTGATACATAAAGAGAACTCTCTTGCTGTCTCATGCCTGACAAAGACTGGATGATGAGAGGCTCGTATGGAAGTAGGGAACTATCCCGCGCTAAACGACCAACAGTCCCGTCATTATAAAGACAACGGCCAAAAAGGTATTGCGTGATGAGTCATAGCTCTACAGATGAGAAATCAAGTTTAATTCTGGGCTGTCCACACATGATCCTAAGCTAACGCAGAGGTGGAAGAGGTATGATCTTACAGTAAAAGCAGTAATAACTTTGCATGGTCGTGTATTAACAAACTGCACTGTGACACGTCCGGCGTGTGAGGGGCGGCACTTGACACACGTCATACGACACGTTGCTGGTGTGTTTTCAGTTTAAGGCTGGATTATGCTCGTAAAGGATGTCTGGTTGACGTAGTTATACTTAAAGCAGAACATTTGACTGCGACCCATTTCATTGTACGTTTGGCTTTCTTGGTATCAAATGTCTGACACTCCTAAGATGCATTTAGTGGCTGATAGGGTTGCAACAGTATGATGTTTTTACAATAACCGTCTCAAAAAAAAAAAAAAAAAAAGAGGGCGGTTTTGAGGTATCATGGTACTACACCTTTATTATTATCAGTCAGAATGACCCTTAAAGGAATGGGCTATGTTTGGTTGAACGAAGGTTTTATTACTGTCATTGAAACTTAAAAGCATGTTTTTAACTACGATAAAAGTGAGATTGTCAGTCCAGTTGCATTTTGTTGTCAATATGGTGGATGAGCAAATGTTCACAGTATGATAGCCGTCAATTTCCTTATCACAGCATACCTTGAAACCACGATATCGCTGCAGTTCTAGTGGCTAAATGTGAATGAGTTAATACAAAAACAGCTATCCTGCAGTTAAAACAATAAAATATTTTTTCCACGGACCACTTTGAATACGTCCACAGATTAGCAATAATTCTAGGTTAATAAAAGGCTTCTCAGCAGCTGATGTTCTGTTTGATGACCTGTTTGGGGATTTGTTCTTCGACGGAGCGGACATGTGGGCAGTGAGCCTGAGTGCTGGATGTCTAACCTGACACTCAGACATCAGCGCTAAACACAGTGAGGTCTGCCAGTCTGCCTTCATGGCAGCAGAGGAGCGAGACACGGCTGTGATTAATAGGTTGACTGTAGAGCCCTGACCTCTGAAGGTCGCCAGGTTGTTTCCTGTTTGACTAGCCACATGAGCGCACACACACACACACAGCACACTTATTCATAACCATATACAAGAGCGCACACACAGGCAGTCTACCGCACCGCTGCCTCTACACCAATTCCACCGGGACAATATCCTGTGTATTTACTGGCCGCTGAAGAGCTTTGAATATCTGTGAGTCTCAGCTTTACTGATGTGATAAGATGCCTTGGCTTTCATTAGCATGTCACGGCATCATAATACTACCCCTGCCAAATGACATGTGACCAAGTTGAGATCATAAACAGCCCCTGTGGAGTACTTGAAACTAGAGCTTGTACCGTATTTTACAGACAGTCGTTAATTGGTGCATCGCCGTGTCCTTTTTTATAGAGAGGAGATGAGAAAGACGAAGGCCAGCCTTTTTTCCTCCATAAGTCAAACCAGTGGAGCCATCTGGTCTGAGTCATCACACCTAATGCCCTCCTCAACCTTCACCGGCCTTGGTGGCAGTCAAATAGAACCCATCCTGCCCCCTGCTCACCTTTTGATATCGAAGGTGATCCCCTCCCTTACCACCTCCTTAATAGATCTGCCCCATTGATATGCATTGCTTTCCAGAGATCAAGTCTTCCTCTCTGGGTGCTGGTGGGTGGAGTGGCGTGGGTCGTGACCCCCAAAGCCAGGAACAGAATGGGAAAGAAGCTTATGGCGAGAGATGTGTTTTACCACATGAGAAGGATGCTCAGATAATGAATCTTGGTTTTGTCAAGTCCAGTATTTGTTGCTGGGAATTTGGAGTATCTGTACCTTAATGGTTCTTAGGACCCAACACATTCTCACTCCGACCTCGTCACATATCGACGTTTGGTCATGGACCTTCCACGTCCAGATACAATATGAAAGGTACCCTGGGTGTGTTGGTAAAATAAACGCACTACGTCAGTACAACAGTGCGAAACTTTGTTTTTCCCCAACAGCTAACGCACATGGTCGGGTTTCGTGAACAAAAGTAGGTAGTTAGCTTTCGGAAAAAAGAACAGGGTTATACATAAACATAAACACTGCTCTCCTGGGTGAGAGTCGGTGTTTGTTGGACCCATTCACCAACAAACCCCATCCTATTTGGACTTTCGTCGCCTTTTGTCCCGCCATATTTCCCGCCATATTTCCCCCTGTAGCCACCAAGCGCCTTTAAACTATAATGATGACTGGCCGCCTATCATGCCAATGTTAAAGGAGGTATTTTTTCGTCAGTTACTGCCGGAGTGCCAGATTTCGTTGACTTCAGAGCGAGACCGGACTCTAGGACCCCAATCAGACACTTGCAAAACCTGAGCTAACCTCCAGCTGTAAAGGCGATGCTCTCCATTGGTGGTTTGTCTTGAATAACCACAAAGCAGGATTTTTCAGAAACTGTTAAAATGGTGTTATGGTGTAATTCCTCTTCAGAATGACTTCCTAAATGATACATGCAGGTGTAAGGAAAGCAGGAGTGTGTTAACCAGTAAGTTATCAGAGGCAGACTGTAGCGTGCCCTGGGGATACAGGCACGAGGATGCCAGCTAAATACAGCCTGAGGGCCTCCCCCTACGTAATCGCCCGGAGGGATCGCACAGTAGAGTTCTCGTCACTTCTTGTGCAGCAGTAGCAAAAAGGGCAGAGTCACTGCCGTAAGCACAATGAGAGCATGTTTCGCCACTGCTTTACATTAATATTTCTTCTGCTGAACAACTGCTGTGGTGTGATGATTTGCATTTGTGTATTGTCTCTGCCGCTGGCCTTTTGTCTACTGTTGGTCTTGTCTGTGCTCTTCTTGTGTGCTCTCTGCTCCCAGATTCACTCCTCATGTTTGCCTGGACAAGCTAGAGTCATCAATGACAGTGTCTGAGCTCTGACTGTAGTCACTGTCATCTCTGTGTTTAACTAAACTAAAGTAAGCTGCACAGACAAAAACCCACGTTACCTCTCTGTGACAGCTTCCCGGCTGGCAACTAGCTTCTTATGGTCCGTGGATAGCGAGGCGTTGGGTGTCGTTTACCAGCAGTGGATTTATTGCGTGAGGTTAAGCAACAGCTCTGAGCTTATCTAGACACTGTTTTTCTGTTGGCTATCATCACTCATTGCTGCATGCGGTCTTCACCATGACACCCCAAAGAGAGAGCTGCTTCCCACACCACACACAACGAAGCACACGTCACACTCACAGGTTACCCACAAGGCCACTACCCTTAAAAGGGAAAAAGAGTGAGGGCGTAACACACGGGACGCACAGGAGCGCTGTAGCGTTAGCATCAGATCACTAAAATGTTCCACAACTTGCGAGCTAAAAAATATGCCATTCTCTGAGATTCCTGCATCATCAAACTGTCCTGATGTAATAAAAATAAAAATTAAAGTAGTCACAGTAACTTTGAGTTACTAATAATGAAAATTATTTTTGCTAGCAAATGATGACATGAGGTATTCCAGTCATATTAGCAAGCTGGCTTTTTAGCATTGTAGCTAACTGACATTTCGAGGTATTTTTCACATGACATGGCCATTAATACATAAAACACAACCTTACACTAAATGTTAATAACTCCAAGAATGGTGTCATGTGAATAACAAAAGGCCACAAATGGGTTCACACTGTGTAGAATGCAGCTTAGATGATTGTTTTCAGAGGCTATTTGGTAATGGTCTAATTTTTCTCGGTAGCCTCACTGCCAAATTATGTGCCGGAGTGATTGAAATGTTACTCATCACACCACTAAAGGTGCGTTAATTTTTAAGGATGCACAATAATACTGGCACGTCATCGGTACCGGCCGATATTGGCTTAAAAAAGAGAATTGGCCAACATGCTTTTTCTTAATTTGCACAATGGATGAATATGAATATGAACTGAAAAGCGTACTGTTTCCTGTCTCCATCTGCTGGTGGACCATCACGATAAGAGTATGCATGTAAAATATGATATTAATTCCACTACAGAGACTTGATGATCATGAAAAGTGGATATATATCAGCATAAGTCGGCATATCAGATATTGGCAAAACATTCAATATTGTGTATCCCTATTAATTTTGGCTATTTCAGGTTTCATCTTAGAAGAAATTGCTTATTAGTTTATGTTATTTTTATCAAGTTTTAGTTGAGCACAACTTGAAACGTTTTAGTCCAGTTTTAGTCGAAAAAAAGTCATTATGTTTTGATCATTACTCTTATTTAAAAAGTTTTTCCTCTGTATTAAGCTAATGTAGTTAGGCTAATTGAGCTTTCAGGTGTCTGAATCAAGGTGACAGGTTCTATTAAGTGTTGAAATTTCATTTACACTTAATTTTTTCTGCAACTATGAATATTTTTTTCACATTCACAAACTTGCAGTTGAGCTTCTGACTGGTTTAGGAAAGGCAGCCTTATACACAAGCTATCATACACAAGGGCAATTCAAAGTGCTTTACAGAGCAATAAAATATAAAACTTAATAAAAGATTCAGAAAGAGTGAAGAGAGAAAAGATATAAAAGGTGAAATTAATTACTAAATGATTTACAATTAAAAGTTACCATTGATAATAGCAAAAGTTCAGACAAGAGGTGCAAAGATACAAAGATTATTTAAAATTGAGTTTTAAAAAAAGGTTGCCTTCATGACAGAAGGAGTGGGCAGTGTAAGAAAGGAAAGTTTTTTACAGGATTATTTAAGGGCACACACTTACTGAACATCATTTGAAAAACTCAAAGCTAATATGAGACACATGGACAACTATTTGTACCCAGATTCACAATAAAGTCCGATTTAACAGCCTCACTGTTAAGAAGCAGTAAATATTTTTATTTCAGCCTTTCTTTCTAAATCTGCAGCATGTTAGTCTGGAGGTTTTAGATCACATCCTCTCACTGAATCACTGAATAAAACTGGACTTTCAGAGATTCTGTTTACATACAGCACAGCTACTCTCACAGATAACAGAGCCTCCTACCTGCCAAGTCCGGCAGCTGCTCGCCTTACTGCGGTTCAGAGGCTAACAAGCGGAGCTAACAGCCACCGCTTCAACCAGCAGACTCCACAAATCTTCCACCAGCTCCACATATACAGTCAAAATGAATGAATTACAGCTCTAAACTTGGGGTATCGGCTGATGCTCCTCACTGTACATGTTGAGGCTAGCGAAACATCGTGGTGCAGACTATTTACTGGTGTTTACCAACCTGTTGGCGCTCCGATCTCATAGCACTCATACGGCTGTTCTCAGCTTTCTAGTTTTAAACATTTTTCCTTATTACATGAAATATTCATCATTCTCTCCTCTGTCATTTTTAATGTTAACGATAGCTCACCACTGAGATGTTTGTCTTGTCTTAAGGAAAACAAAACAAAGATTTCGTCATTGTTTTTATAATCGAGGATCTATTTTTACCACCTCAAAGTCGATGAACGTTTAGTCATTGTTTTCCTTAAAAAAATTAACACTGTACTTAGGGAGGCTGAGAGGTGTGAAAGTGAGGATTGTTGACTGTTATGTGACTCATGGGCGACTCAGTGAGCTCCCAGAAGACCTGACTTCACCAGCAACACGCTCCCACTGAGTGAACTAAATATGTACATCGCTGACAGGCCCCAGATCTCTCAAATAGCCCAGTGTTCCCTGTTGTCCCAAGATGGCCGAGCCTGTTCTGCACTGAGCTGCAGCTGCAGGTAGTAATTACTGATTAGGCTGTGGAAAGTGGGGACAAATGCACTGTATAATCAGCGAGCCCGTCGACAGTGGGAGCCCTTCACAATGGCTTGTAATTAACAAGATAATTGGTGAGAGATGGCAAAGATTTCTTGAGTTCTTCCTTATTTGCATGTCATTTTGCTATGGAGTTCTTTATGACTTCTTTTTTCATCTGTGAAGGTTGAGGCGCTAATGATACTGTGTCCTACGGCGCGGCTTGCTTGTGTTGTGGATTCAAACTGAGCGCGTGCAGCCGACAGAGAGGAGCGAAGCAGCATGTGCGGCGTGCACCTGTACGCTCTCGCAAGATCCAATATTTGTTTTGTGGAGTAATCCAGAGTCATTTTCTATATAAGTGCTGTTTCCAGCGCTGCTCATCACATTTGTATGCAGCGTGTGAATGTGCAACAAGCCTTTTTAAGCATTACTTATCCTGTAAAAAAGCCCTGGAAGGCTGTTTCTACATCAGAGTTCCTTCTTTTAGCCCCCGAGGAAATCTCTCCGTATGTATTCATTAGTGTTATTCTTACAATAACTCCAGTAATGAGTGCTCAGGCGGCTTCCTTTCGAATACCGTTCAGTACATCACACACTCAGATAGGAAGATGTTTATCACTCCTTTTCCAATTATTTTTCTCCAGATTAAGGTGTCGCCGTGGCACTTGTTTCCTTGACAACCCTGTCGTGTTTTCACCCTTTTTCCAAGTACCCTTAATCTGAGCGGATATGAAAACTCTTCATGTGTATTTTTTCCCAGTTAGCCACACTGGTGCTGTCTGTCCAGCCTCTTAAGCCCTCATCACAGGGTTCTTTTTTGAGTGACTTAAATGTGAAGTACGGCTGATGCTCGACTTTTCCTCTCGCGCTCTCCTCCTCTTGTTCACATTCTCTCTCCCCCACCCATTGTGAGCTTGAAGAGGCTCCCTATTGAATTCCATATGTGGCATTGGCTCCTCTCATGTCGGATTAAAAAGAGCATGGACGTCACGGACAAACACTGTTTATTAGATTTTGTCTCATTGAAACAGAAGGAGAAAGAGAGCAAAAAAAAAAAAAAAAAGAATCTACCTCTGTGAATTGATGAAGCATGAAGGGTGTTAATAATGTATAAGGTTTTCAAAATTCAATTTCGAAAATGTGCGCTGTTGGAAAGGGGGGGGGATACGGCGACATAGAACAGAGTGTACGTTTGACAGGTGACATGATTCTTTTTTGTGTAATTGATTTGCTTTGCCATTTGTTTCCCCCCTTTTTTCATCTTTCGTGGAGCATTGGAGGCAGCGAGTGTGATAGATGAAGCTGGTGGAGTTCATTTTTCCCCCTCCACACTGCCGGGTAGCCTCCAGTGCAACCAACTCTGGTGCTTTCCTGTGCGGGTTACGGCACAGTAGTAATGTTCCTCACTTACTAAACATGTGCCTCTCGCTATATGTGGATTTCTAGTCTGTATGCTGTTTTGATTTGTTTTGTTTTTTTACCTCTTCGATGACTGAAATGCTCTTTTGTGATGGAATTATAAATCCTGTCTTGTATTTATTAATGGCTATTAGAGGTCGACTGATTCATTGGTTGGGCCGATTAATCTGCAGCAATAGGACATTTTATAAACTACTGTCATCGCTGCAACTTGCCTCTGTTTGATCCAATGTATTAATTTGCAACTTAATCGTACGCCACTCCATTTCTTGTGCTAAACACCATGCTAGGTATTTGTTTGTGTTTCATAGCATAGGCCCACAAATATGTATGCATATCTGATACAGACTTTCGTCCTCTGTCTGACCCTCCCTGCGTCCAAGAATTTAATGTTCTGTCCTATTTAAATGTTCTATATCAACATCACGCCATTATTAATATAAACAGAGCATTTTAATACAAAGTGGTAACCACTGTATGTGAATGCATGAATAGGTCAGACCTGCAGTACTGGATTTTAAATGAACTGTAATAAACTGGAGCTGCTGTGCTTCGATTACCGGTTGTGAAACAACAAGACCCTCTGAGGTCATTTTGCAATTACACACTACACATATTACTCTATGTGTGGTGTAATAAGTTACTTATTACACCACACATAGAGTAATATTGTAAAGTAACGTATTGCTTTAAATGAAGCTAACGAGTAATATGTAATATATTACATTTGAGAGTAACTTGCCCAGCACTGAGAGTCAGTGGTTACAACTCTGGAGAAAGCAGGTTCTTTTTGCTGTGTGACTGTGTCTTACTGTTTGAACCTTCATTTTCACACGAGTTGACATGAAGTTTTTGCCTGGACCACGTCAGCTGGTCTGGCACTGTAGTTCTATTAGTGCCAGAGCAAAAGTCTTGTTAGGCAGAATTTATACTTAGGCGTCGAATCAACGCCGTACAACACGTAGCATGTTGTATTTGTCTCAACAACATGTTTAGCATAAGACAGTTGTTTTGTCTGTGAACCTTGAGAGCTGTAATTGAGCTGAATTTTGTTACGTTACCTTTGTTAAATACGAGTAGAGACACGTCCGCTAGCCGCTAGGCTAATTCATACAATGCTAAATTCCAAAGGCTTGTGCTAAAAACAATAGTCCATGTCTGAGTAAATTGTGCCGTTGCCTGTTACAAAACAAAAGCCTTCTAGTGTATCACATTACAGCATTTTTTTTCCAGTTACAAGCTATTCAAAAGTAATTAAAGTACATATTTCAAATACAGATAACAGAAATACTGCCCCTCTCTGATCACCGTTTTGCATTGAAGCTCCATACATGATGTCAAGGTGATGTCACTGTATACCTGAGAATCTCAGGTTGACTTTGAGGTAAAATAATAGCCCCAAAAATAAAAATAACACCCACCAAGTATTTCAATTTGTTTGATGTTCAGTTCCAGATTTATATATTCATTTAGTTACTTTGACGTAGATGCTCAGTTCATTTCAAACACTGTCATACTTTTTTTGGGTGGGGTGGGAGACGTTGGCCAAGTATTTCGCTATCTGCTTTTTCTTGTTCCAAACTAACATTATGATCTTTGTCTGTAAAAATCAATATAAGTCAACCTCTACTGACTGTGTCAAAAATACTAACTGCTCCTTTTTATTTTCTTTTTTTCATGCATTCCTCGATGTTACCTGGATCAGGTAAGAACTCTCTTCCTCCTCACTTTGTTTCCACACAAGTGTGGTTGTTTATGTGTGTGTGCACTGTACACATTTCATTACATGTATTTCATCATGTCTGACACCTGAGTCAGTCACCGAGCTCTCGCTAACAGACCAAGGGTCTTGTGTGCACAGTCTGAACCGCAGGTCAGCAGCATGTTTCCATACATCATACACATCCTGATGTGTTTGTCAGCTGCTGAGCATCATACACCCATAAAGACTACAGTATACGGGGAATGTATCACCGTCTGCAGGAAGTGTATAATGGACAGTTAGCTTGTGCTTTCTGACTCCAGCATTTTCCTCAAGGTTGGTGTCATCTGACGTTGACTCATCCCCTCAGCCACTGGTGCTTGTTATTACACGCCTCATCTCTAACCTCCCCTTTCTGAGGAAAAGTTTGCGCCTACTGTAGCAGCCACAGCTGCGGTGCACACCCGCAGCTTTGAACAGATCGAGCACTTTGACAATTAAGGCAGAAATAGCACAATGGCAATTGTTCACGCCCATTGTAATACTGTTTTGTCAAAGCGCACGCCTGAAGGTGATAGCCTCGCTGTCTTTGATTTCTCCCTTTCAGTCAATGTTTTTTCTTCCCTCTCTTCCTTTCGTCTGTTTTTTTTTTTTTTTTTTCCTCAAGAATACTCATTCAATTTTTACTGCTGTATGAGACTGTGAACAGCTTGCGGGGCGGGAGCGCAGTAATTACCACGGTTATGTCAGGCGGAGCTGAGGAACGTAGCCTGGGGAGGAGAAAGGCCACTGTGCGGTGATGGCCCCCCGAAATTAATGGAGAATTGGAAATGAATCAATAGCTAATGAAAATGTGTGTTCACTCTATTACTGCTTTTATGACGGCTGTAGCCTCAGGCGAGGCGCTTTGTCACCCCACTACACAGAGAGCGGTGGCGCCCATCTATGTCTCTCTCCCTCTCATCATATTCATCTTGCTTTCACTCGTCTCTCTGTGATGCTCTCTGTTTTTCTGAACCTCCTCCTGCTCTACGTCTCTCTGCTTCTCTTTGTTCACACATTAATTGAGCTTTAAAAAGGCTTCATTTCATATTAAGAGGGAACAAATGATTGTTTGGTCAGTGTTAAATGTTGAAGATGTTTGGCTTGTATCAAGAAGAGTCAAAAGCCTTTCTGGCTTTTGTTTTTATGCCTGCCAGTGATCACTGTGGCAGATTTACTGCTCAGAGCTCTCAGGAATTTTTGAATCAGCAGTCATTGATGCCTTGAAGGTTGACAAAAGTAGGCTTCTTTTATCTGACTGGCAACCATTGATTTTACTGGCTGGAATGTCTGTTGCAAACATATTTTATCCTGACTAGCCAGCTAGTTATTGTTAGCTACACAAGCTCACTGAAACTTGTTTTCTTTTTATTTAAGAAACACAGAACATAAGGTCGTCCAAATGTTACAAAGTCAAATCACAGTCCATTTTGTTCACTTACATCCAGGCATACACTGTCACACTTTTCTCAACAGCATTTATACACAATCCATTTTCCCAGTAAGTTGTACATTTTTCCATCTCAAGCCTTTTATATCATTTCCATCATTCCCCAAAGATTCAGCCAGTGTTGGAGGATTAACTTACAGCCATTTGCCAGTTATGGTTTTATGGCTATAATACAAAAAAACATGGTGTTCCCATTGCAAAGAGCTACCAAAAATCAGGACAAAACACTTTTCTATTCGGAAAGTCAAGGTGGAGGTGTTGCTGCACTCGTCACAGTCTTCCATGTGTTGTTGTTCCCCTTCTCGTCTGGCATTTGACTGCAAGACTTGTAGGCAATGGTAGTACGGATGGGCCCCAGCGCACACTATTATGATGGGCCCTTGTGCATCCTAGTTACTACTCACTGATGTCTGGAAGTTTTAGGTGTATATATGTATATATTTTTATCACCAGTGTGTCTTACTGCCACTTTTATGTTACATCCACATGCAGATGTGCCCAGCTTGTCAGTCTTCGGAGATTATGCAGCTAAACTAGCTACTTAACATATCATCTGGTTACATGATTAAACAGAGACTTAATATTAGACATCATCAACATAGAGATTACCCAGCTATCATCATCATTACATATCTGTATTAATTCATTTATTTTCTGTAATCGCTTGCTGTTTGCTGGGGGGCTGGAGCCTATCCCAGCTGACACTGGACGAGTGGCAGGGTTCACCTGTCCAGGTGAATGCTGATACATTGAGACAGACAATAACAGGTAAAAGTAGCACGCACATGCCCAAAAAAAATTTTAATGCTAGGTGCTGGACCAAAAGGTAAGTATGGAATAAAAAGATAAAGTCCGCACACCAGAAGCTGCTCCTTGAACAATTTATTCATGCATTGTTGTAACGTTTCGGGCCCCTGCCCTTCATCAGGCATTGATTGAGACATTGAGACAGACAACCATTCACACTAGGGCTGGGTGGTATACCGGTTCCTACTGAAAACCGGTATTTATTTTCGTTATAATATAAATTTTTCATATACTGCAATACCGGTGAATAGCCCAAACAACATCTGGAACGTGCGCGGCGGGAAAGTGTTTCAGCGGGGACCTATTTCACAGCTGCACACCACAGACGTGCTAGAGCCAGCGAGAGTGAGAGCATGGTGAAAAGTTTAGAGGCGAGAATGTCCGCAGGAGAGAGTTCTGAAAGCGAAGCAACTGTACACGATGACCCAGAAGAACTCATACCAAAAAGAGCCCCTATATGCAGCCAGCAGCGGCACAGCGCCGTTTACAATTCTTCTCTGCTCTCTGTATCGCGGACGGCGGAGTTTCACCCCGATGCACGCACACACACACAAAGACACACACACACAGGTGAGCACACTAGAGCACGGCTTGGGCCACATTTTTCTGACCGAAGACAACCCGAGTCCAAGACAATTATAACCGAGTATGGCACTTATGGAGCGGAGTCTGTGTTGTGTTCAGGCGTTGTCACGTGAATAACAAATTCCAGCACTTGAATAGGCCATAGCACAACACAGCAGCAGGTCAAGTGGGCCGAACCCGAGCAAAATACTGTCAAATACCGTGAAACCGATATGATTTTTCAAAAAAAAACGTGATACGAAAATTTTGTGATACCGCCCAGCCCTAATTCACACTCGCATTCACACCTACAGACAATTTAGAGACACCAATTAACCTGCATGTCTTAAGGAGGCTGGAGAAAACCCATGCTGACACTGGGAGTACATGCAAACTTTGTAACCAAAGTATTGGCTCCTGTGACATCCCTACACTGAGGACGTTGTTTTGGGTTTAGTGTGTTATCATGTGAGAAAGGTTTGCTATTAATTACCCTAGGGGAAGCTAGCAAGGTCTTAGGTTTTGGAAGTAATGCTACATTTGTTGAAGCAGACAAACACACAGTTGAATCCATTCCTTACACTCTTACTTTTAAAAAAAATCCAAAGCTCAAGAGGCCTGCTGTGCCTAGTTACGGTTGCTAAGGTATGATTGGACAGGCACTGTTTGGTGGGAGGGGTTTAGCGAACAGTGAATTACTAAGGTGACTTTAAGACAGAGCGAGGTTTTAAACTCCCATCATGATAAATTCAGGATATAAACACTGTCGTCTTTTATCACTCCGACCATTTTTTAACTGATAGTCTGCAAAAAAAAAAAAAAAATCTCAGACTTCATTGGACAATGAGACTGTCGAGGAAGAGAAAGAGATTTGTGAACGGAGGAAGGAACCTTTTATGTCACTTATCCAGGTTGTACAGGGACACAGAGCTCAGTGCACATTAGTTGACTGCTCCCCCAGGATTCACAGATCATTTCTCTTCCCTGACATAGTACATGCAGCACTGCCCTGGGGTGCCTGACAGCCCGTGACATCGCCTCCGTGTGTGCGCGTGTATGTGTGTGTGTTGCAAAGGGGCCCCAACATCAACCCATCAGCACCTCCTGCAGACTGCAAACCCCCAGGGCCCCCTGCCATTGAAGTTAGCTGCCTCACTTTGTTAACATGCTGTATGATACTGCAGATAATCGCAAACTGCATCTTCACAGGGTTGTCATGGACACCATTGGATGTATCATCGCTTTAAATTTTGCCTCGAGACTTAATTTAAAGTTGTTACTCTGCGTGTGTGTGGATTGTAAGTCACAGTAACACACATGACTCATTAGTTACTGTTCTGCCAGACAATTAAATGTGTTGTGATGTTCTGGAGAGGCGTGAGTTGCTTGGATCAGTGGTAGTTCATCACGCTGAACGTCGGCTCCCTTACAGAGCACTGTGTGGTATTTATTTAGATTCAATAGACAATCGATTGACAAATAGCTGGAAATCAATTCTAGTTTTCTCTGTGGTTTCATTTGGCTCATCTGTAGCTGCTGTCTACTGAAAACAGTCTTTGAAATAGTCAAACTGTCAGCCACACGGTGTTCTATTATGTGACTTTTTCTATCTGCCTTAAAGTCGAACCCGATCTGTAATAAATAACTGCTTTACTCTTCTCTTTCTCTGATTTTTAGGGTACAACAGTGATTCATGAAAGCCTTTATGCTCAATAAAAACCAATCTGATGCACATTCATTTCATGTTTCCAGGTTCTTTATCTTTACTATACAATGACGAAAACTCTGTCTGTGTGTCTGTTCCACATTTTTCTCCTCACTGACTTGGTCAGTCCATGTGAAATTTGGCACAGTGGTAGAGGGTCATTGAAGCAATATTACATCAATTGGCCAAAGGGGGGCGCTATAGCAACCGATTGAAATTGCTGACTTTGAATGGGCATATCTCATGCCCCGTATGTCGTAGAGACATGAAACTTTGCACAGAGATGCCTCTCCTCATGAGGAACAAATTTGCCTCAAGAACCCATAACTTCCGGTTATATAGATTTTCCGCCATATTGAATTTTTTTGAAAAACACTTAAAATCGATCTCTTCCTAGGAAGTTTGAGCGATCTGCATGAAACTGGGTGAACATAATCTAGGGACCAATATCTAAAGTTGCGGATGCTGTGGCTCATCACATAAAGGTGTATAACATCTCTAGGGTTTCACACATCACCACGCAACTTTGTAGGCATATGACCACACATAATCTGAGGGGACCCCTCCATTATTGACCCCATCAAACAAAATGGGGGCGCTAGAGAGCTAATTTCTTATCTAGGCCTAACCGCCATATGGATTTTTACTAAACTTGGTAGATATGTAGAACAGGACGCCTCAAGGTGACTGGAGAAATTTAACTCTAATTGGCAACTGGGTGGCGCTATAACAACAGAAAAATGCTTAAAAATGGCTAAAATGCGACCGATCACTGTGGCTCCCCCTGTGGACCAATGTTGTTTCTTTTATAATTTTTGGTATGACTAAGTCATGGTATGGTATGCTGTACATAATCACGGAAACTGTCAGTGTGTCATTCTGTCAGTCAGTCATTCTGTCTGTCCCACGTTTTTCTACTCACTGACGTGGTCAATCTATGTGAAACTGCACATAGGCATTGAGGATTGGCATAGGTAGAAGGTGACAAAGCTACCAATGGGTATGGACTAGTATATATAAATCAACAGGTGAGTTCCTTCTTTAAGTAAAATCCTAAATTATTAAGTAGTTGTTTTTTTCCTTTCCTTTATGCTCTGCCATTTCTCCTCTAATCATCAGGCTGTAACCTGTGACAGGCTGTTATGATACCACAACTATCACACAGTCACATATATGGAGTTTGTTGTGTTGCGCTCCGGCCTCGCTGCACCTACTGTACGGTGTGGCGCAGTCCAGTGTTGAGGACAGAGTCTGGGCTGACACATCTGTTCCATTAGCATGCTGGTCGGCCTGCTAGACCAGAGGAGTCAAGGCACCTCGGGGGTCAAGAGTCCCTCAAGTGATGAAATTAACCATTCACTGATGTTCCTGGAGAGAGAGAGAGAGACAGGGAGAGAGGGAGAGAGGGGAGGAAGGGGGTTAGCTGCCTTATCATGCCACAGAAACCTGCAATCATCCTTGGAGGCAGATTAGTGAGCGGACCGGTGAGCCTGTGAATACCCTTCACTGCCTGAGCAGGTGGCCTCCCATACCAAGTACAGCACATTAATCCAGTCTGTTAACAAATAAGCAGCCAGGCTAATAGAGCACTGCCAGAGGCTTATGTTTCCACCATTACAGTGGGGGACTCGTTTAATTTGTCTCAGCTCTGGACAGAGAGAGGGGACGGACGGGCGGACGGAAGAGGGGGGGAGAAGGAGAGGGATAGAAAGTGGGATCAAATGAAGGAGGACGACGGGGACTGAGGGAGAAAGAGAAGGGGGAAGAAGGGGGAGCGACGAAGAGCTGAAAGGACAAAAGTAGCTGAAAAAGTGCCCAGCTTGGCGAGCGAGAGCAGGACTTAAACGGCGGTTTGTGCAGTCAGCAGTATCACACACAGCCTGCTGTTCCCTATGAATGTTTGCCTGGCTTGTTGTCAATCAAAAATGGTGTTAAGTGAACTGCACATAATGTGTTTGGGAAGAATCCAAGAGACTTGTGCTCCCAATATTAAAAATGCTCTCATGGTGCTCATAGTTTTGGAGAATGATGTTACAGGCACAAATGCATTCACACACACAATATTAAACTGTTCTAAGGTGTTAACTTGATGCTTCCTGGTATATTTTGGGACTGTGCAAAGATTCTTCTAGGTAAGGCTTATTTATTTATTTTTAATTTTATTTTTTTTATTATTATTTGATTTATTTTTTAGTTTTTTTTAAATGTATGGCAAAACATTCTCAAAATCTGTTATTTTTAGACTAACTGACTTACTCAAGATAATCCACAGACCTTGTTGTGAGCAGCTTCATGTAGGAACTATTTTCTTTCCACCAAACTACACCCACCAACTGTATTACTGCGCAGAAGGAAGCGTGCATCTATGACTGGCTCACCAAACACCACTAAGCTAGCTAACGTTACAGCTCAGCAGAGGAGGATGCTATGAACTCTATCCCCGCCATTGACGAGATTTTCCGGCAATCTGTGTTTTCACTGTTATAAGATAGGGGGCACTGTTACACATATGTGTTACAAATGAAGAAGAAGAGCCGCTGGAAACCAGGAGAAGACGTTTATAGAAATGTAGCAGCTTGTAAACTGCACAAAAAATGTTAGCGCTGAAAAGTTTACGGTTGCACAAGCAAATAAGCCTTTTTATCAGCTTTATCTCCAAATCGTTGTTGTTGTCTTTTTGTTAATGAAAATGCACAAATTTAAGTGTTGATAAAAAAAGGAATGGAATAAGATAGAATAAAATGTTTTTTATGTTTAAAAACAGAAGGTCTCTTCTTTAGCTTCATGTATATACTGTTTCTTCTGTGGGTCTTAAAAGATTAGTGAATATGTTCAGAAATGCTGGCAGTGGCTAGCAACTTAAAAACAATACTCTGGCGGGGAAAGTGTTAATGTCGGCATCTCATGCTGTCAGGAGTACTAGCCTGTTGTCCGTGTGTCTGTGGATTATCCTGAGGAGCAGGGTTATGATTTCTAGTAAGAGACGTCGTACATTTTCAAATGTTTGTATATTTTTTTGGCACTTTGAGCACCACAAGCAGAGATGTCGAGATGGCAGACATCTCTACGGCCGATATCTCCAACACTCGGCAAATCACACCAAAACAATTTAGACTGATAAATAGCACTACAGGTAAGAAGAAAAATACGTAATTTTGATTTTAGGATGATCTGTCCCTTTAAAAATACATAAAAAATAAAAAAAATATGTAACACTTCCTCTCCCTTGTTGACCCCCCTCCTCCTTTTAATTGTAGCACAGTCCCTAAGTTGACTTTATCTGATCTATAAAGTTACTCAGCTAATGTGAGCAGACAGTGATTTATTTGTGAACGTCTCCTGTGCTGCGTTGTCTCTGGGGGATCAGTGAGAACATCATTGTACCCTCTGCTTCCCTTTAGTCCAGAGGCAGCCGCGCTCCCTAATGGGCCCACTGACATGCGTTCAGCAGTAATGATCACCTCCAGGGGTTTTCCCCTCAGTTTGTCTCAATGACGGACGCGAGGACAAATCAATAACCAGCCCACCGTCGCCGCCCAGGTGACCATTTTCATCTCAAATTTCCTCTTTGATTTGGATGGACGCTTCCAACCCGCCTCTCGTGGCCACTTTCCCTCTCATCTGGTCTCCCCCTCCTCCTTCCTTTGTCTCCGACAAAACGTCTGAACAAACAGCAGCTCCCTTGAAGTTGTTTTTTTCAGGAGTTGCATTTGAAGTATGTGAAAACAAGAGCGACTGTCTAAATGAGCAGCTAAATGTTAGAATGAATAGAAGCAAATGCTCTGCAACAAATGCTCATATTACCATTCATGCCTGGGGGTTGTTGTGCCTTATGAGGGTGCAATATTCCTCTTCTAATCACAGCAGCTCAATAGTGATATTGCTTTCATTCGACAGTTTCTAAAGGCGGCTGAAACGAATTTGCTTAAACTACTGTTGTATTCTGTTACAGTAAACCTCTTTAGCAAAGACTGCCACTGTAAACTAATTAAAACTGTGTTAGTTGTGAAGAAGAGCTCAACATTAACGCTGCATTATGACACGTGTAAGAGTTATAGAGGTGAAAGTAATGTGTCAAGTCACACCTGAAAGCGACATGTTTTCAATCCATAATGTCTTTAATTTCCCCTCAGTGTCGAGTTTAAAGTGACGGCCATATTCCCATAATCTTTCCTGAGATGTCTATGCAAGCTATTTTAGCAATTAGTTGTGGGCTGATCATTGATTGGTAATTTCTTTCAGGGCCAAAGCAGGGTGGTTAGCAGCCTCTTGAAAATCCCCTCGTCTTCATTAAGCCTTATTTCCTCCTAATGAGGTTTATTAGATTACAACTCTACCTCACACGTTTAACAAAAGATTAAATTGGCAGAACTCTGCGGGGAATATGTTTTTGTAATACGCCCGTAATGAGTGAAAGTTAAGGAAATGTGAAGCGCTAAGCAAGAATAAGTCATTGGACATGCTGAACTAGGCCGGGAGGGCCAGAACGCTCAAAGAGGCGCGTAATGCTGTCGGATAGCTCCTAAATGAAAGTGACGTGACAGCGCTAATGAGACGGCTTCACATTACGTGTGACTCCTGCCTGGGGGACACATTACAGCTGACTTAATGAGAGGAGATATTGTACACAGGCACTTTTGTAGTTGAGCGATGAGACCGCCGGCCTTGCTGCTGAGGTACAAGCCGCCGCAGCAAGCAAGTGGTTTGTTAAAGTGGCTGACAGGTTGAGCAACAGGGAGTGCGCTGGCTAAATGCTCATTGCTGTGACCGAGGTGTCGGGGTGAGAACAGGTCAGGGTCTGATTCACATATAACCAGAAAACACCAGGCTTAATAACAGCAATTGTGTGTGTCAGTCTGGGGAGGAATTAAGGTTAACAGTTTCTATGACATCAGTGTTTACAAGACACGACTGCTATCTGTAAGCACTGCAATAATTCATATGTGGTTATAAATGTTGGGTGTTAGGTCTTAGGAATAATTCCTGGGGATGCTTATAAAACATTTACATAATATATCACACCCTCTGCTGAGTCTGGGAATTAGCTTTACATGTATTAATGTGGTTTAATTTGATAGTAGGCTTGAATGTGCAACAAGCATTTAACTTTGTACCTGTGTCACACAGCAGCACGCTGTCTTCAGTCTAGATAGTTAATGACCAGTACTTCAATCAGGAGAGACTCGTTCTGAGAGAATATTTGTTTATATGTGCACATAAGTGTGAGAAATGTGAAAAGTATTTGCTGATTAGACCGTGTCGTGATGTCACCTATTCCAGGAGGGTGGTAAAGACATAATAGGTGGAGTGTAGACGCTGGTGGTGGTGATGAGATGAGATGAAGAGGGAGCTGAGGATCTGGATGTGAGGGGGACAATGACAGCCAACACGAGTAGAGAGGAGAACAGATTTAAAGTTGGCAGCAGCAACATGAATGACTGAAGAAGATCGTGCAAAGTCTGATTTGAACTAGGGTAGGGAATGCCCATCGTCAGCTGATTGGAGGAAGCTGTGGGAGTGGGATAGAGAGAAAATTGTGAATGAATGTAGTGTAAAGAAAGTTGCCCTGATTGAACTTAAGCTGAGCTTCATGAGTTGCAACAGTAGCAGCACCTTATCCCACTTACTTGGGCCACTAATGAGACAATAAAATAACAGGGCTGTTTTCTTGCATGTAGCACTGATGCTACAGAGGTTGGAAGTTTTGTAGCACAGGCCTCAGAATTGTAGCATGAGTGTGAAATTATCAAGTCCATTTTAAAAAGTAATTTTCCATGACTTCTCAAATGACATAAGTACTTAAAAAATATACAAACATTATCGTAACTCTTATTATTATTGTTATTATTATTATTATTAGTAGTAGTAGTATTGTGTGGCGGCACGGTGGTACAGTGGTTAGCATTGTTCCCACACAGCAAGAGGGTTTCTTGTTCGAACCCAGGGTGGGGGAGCCCCTCAGCATAGAGCTTGCATGTTCTCCCTGTGTCAGCGTGGTGGTGGAATGGTTGTCTGTCTCTATGTGTCAGCCCTGTGATAGTCTGGTGACCTGTCCAGGGTGAACCCTGCCTCTCGCCTAATGTCAGCTGGGATAGGCTCCATTTTACACATTTTAACTTTAATCTTAATCTGTAATTGGCAGTTTAACTGCTTTCAGTTCTCATTGTACATGCCAGCTGACATTTCAGGTACATCCATTTCTTTAGTTTACAGTTAAACTGCTTTCAGTACTAAAAAAGCAGCAACTCAACTTTCTGCAGTGCCCACACAAGAAATTCAGCATTATTTTAGCATTTACATTTCAACTGATTTCAGCTGCCTTCAGCTCTAAAACATTAACTGACACTTCAACTCCTTTTATTGCTTAAACTTAAACTGTCTTACAGTATCTCCTAATGCAAGTGTTAACATTTTAACCTGTTTCAGTGTTTCCACCAGCATTTTGTGAGGACTCTAGGCCTGCCCCCGACTAAGAATTTTCCTAGTCGACCAACAGTCGTCATTTAGGGCCATTAGTCGACTAGTCGTCCGCATGTTTGCGATATTAATTTGATTATTAAATGATATATTTTGGTGGTTTGAGTTGAAGGTGTGAGAAAGAATAGTATCAGTAACAATGTTAACACTGTGCTACATTACAGAGAAATACAAAACGTACTAATGAACCTTCATTAATATAGGCCTATATTTTATCTACAAGTGCACGTCACACACTGAGCGAGCCGCCTGTTAATGACACTGTGGGCTAATGGGCATGTAGCTACTTCCATGTTTCACATGATACGTCATGTTTGTAGTCGACCAATGAAGATGAGTTTACATATCACCTTGGGTTCGTCCTTCACCTTCTCAAAATGATCCCACACTTTGGATTTCCTGCCCGACATGTTATTAACTAGCCTGTGGAATAACCGCAGGTACCAGCCCTGGAGATTAACCTGACTCCTGACTCCTGTCTGTCCTTTCAAATTAAATCTCCACATGATCCAGTCATGTAGGTTTTGATTTATTTTGACAAGGCACAGCTCCTAATAGAGTTTCATGGGTTGTTTTTTGCTTTTTCTGCAACTAAGCAACAATTAAATCTTGCTGCCTAATGACCTTTCTGGTCGACTAATGTTTGGTCGACTGTCACGGCACAGCCCTAGAGCACTCTCACGCTTTCTTCAGAAAATGTTGCCTTATCTAGTTGATTCAGTTTGTCCGCCTGCACAGATGGGAAATAGCAATACCACAGAAAGTATTGCCGTGGCTTGTTGCAGCTGCTCTTCCAATAAACCCAGTTTTTACAGGAAGTATTGATACATTTCAGAGTGACACTGGGGAGAGAGTGTTAACTGTGGTTGATGCAGCCATGTGCAGTGTGTTGACACCCTGCTCGCTGTGCTCTGGTCAGGCTTCAGTCGTTGTCTGGGTGACTGATGAATCTCCAGCATCTATTGACTGGAGAAGAAGAGGGGAGAAGAGAAAAGAGAGGGTCACTGGGAGGTGTGAGAGGGGGGAGGGAGGGTATGATCGTCTGTCCAACTCTCCACAAGACACAAGTCACACCTCATTAGTAGGTAGTGGAAAAGAGAACGGCAGTTATGTCTGCCGTGAAAGCACCGTCTCGCACACAAACTCATACATCGACACACACACTTCTACCCCAATTACCCCTATCCTGTCCCCTGAGCTGACGGGTTGAGTTATGCTGACAGGCACCCCTCTAGAAAGTGGGGGGAGAAAGTCAAAAGAGAGGGAGTGAAGGGAGGAGAGGAGAGGAAAGGGAAGTGATGGAAGGGTGAAAGCTGGGGGAGTTCAGAGAGGGGAGGAGAACAGAGGAGGGAGAACAGACAGAGAGGGGAAAGGGGGGACCACATCACGCAGCACCAGGCAGAATGAAACATGTCTGCCTGTCACCTGCCGCACACTGTAAATGGATGGCCCCCGCAATCTTGCCATCAGCGACTTATCTCCGCCGCCCGAAAGTGGGGGAAAAAAGGGCGAGCTAAGAGAAGGAAGCTGGAAAATGGTAGAGACGAGTTTCTTCTGCCGCAAACTCACTGTAATTTGTTACAGTTTCTAAAGACAAATATGACAGGATGGAATTACTCTGCCACTACTGAGGCAGTCATTTGCAAATGCCATAAAGTGCAGGTATAAATCGCCTACCGGAATGCACTTAATCTGAGGCTTCAGGCTCTTCAGCAGCAGCCGTCTTGTCAAGCATGTGTTTACAGTGAAAGGCCTCTCTGGTTCTTTATATATAAGAAAGTATTGGACAGTAGTGATGGAAGTGGCTGCTGCACAGTGGTGACTGAAGCTTTCTGTTGATGTCACAAAACAGGATGATTTTGACAGTTGTCCTTTTCACAGGACTTAAACAATAGCCAGGCTAACAACTCCATTATTACAAGGAGAAAAGATGTTCATCATGCTTTTATTGAGTGTATGGCAGCCGTCAGTGCTCAAGGATATCTGACAATATTTAAAAGTTAGTATTTAGTGTAAATGGCAGAGCTGTAGACTTGAGTCTTGGACTTGATCTAGACTTACTGTAGCTCACAAAAATGAGAACATGAGAGTTGAAACTAGAGTGTGGATACCGGACCCTAACCTGACATATTGTGCTATGGCCTATTCAAGTGTTGGAATTTGTTATTTGCGTGACAATGCCTGAACGCAACACAGGCCAAAAGTTACATTTCAGTTTAAAACCGTTTAAAACCATGCAGGGAAGTCGGCGGTGTGGAGGCATTTCGATTTAGTCCTTGATGCAGATGATAATGAAGCAGTTGGTTTTGTGCGTAACAGCAGCCTTTTGATGGTCATTTACGCACTGTCCATGTGTCGATCATGGTAAACAGACAAGCTGTAACCACGATAACAATAACTATCAATCAGTCAATCAGTCAACTATGTCAGGTAACAAACTGCGTCGGGCTCAGGTTGGGTTCGGACTTAAAAATCAGACAGGCTGTTGGGGTCGGGCTGGGCTCGGTTGTAACTGTCCTGGACTTGGGTTGGGTTCAGTCAGGAAAATGCGTCCCGAGCCACACTCTCTAATCCTGAAACTGTGAAAAATTCTGAAGTATGTTCTTGATCTTGGACAATCTTAGGGTCCATTAAATTGAAATATTAATTAATTGTCTTGTGTTGTTCCAGGGTTGTCAGTTCTAACCATGGACTAAAAGTAAAGGATGTAGCTACGGTGATGTCACCCATCAGTTTGTGGACCCCTGTTTTGAAGATTCATGTTGGGCATTAGGGCCGTTGCCAATTTGTTTTTTTGGAGCCAGAGGTGACCATGGCTGTGGTCTGACTGGCATACTTTTTCTTTTTACTTTCGCTGCAACTGCCCTAGAAAAGTACATAATGCTGCATGCAGTATGCACACAGTCGGGACATACTGCTTTCTCATAACGTTACACCCTGAACTTTGACCCTTTTGCTCTTATATCCGTTACCTTGGAGATAACACAAACGCCACTTACCGAGTTAGCCAGTGACAAAGATCAACCTGGAGAGATCTGCTGTTGTTACTTTGCAAAGTATGTAGTTTAACTTTAAAGTTAAAGCTGCACAGATTGTAGATTCTAACAGATTATACTTTGATCATGTCAAATAATCTTCATCAGTCTCTTTTATTTTAATATTTCTGCTGCTTTTTTGAAATTCAAGAAAAAAACTTCAAAACTCAAGTCTTAAAAGGGAACACCACCTAAATTAAGACTTCCAATAGTTAATTTCCATGGTCTAGGTCTAGGAAGTTTCAATAAATATTCGTGAACTTGAGCGACTTTCTCTCAAAGCCACAAACCAGAGAAGTCTCAAACTTGATGTCATAGGGTATAAAGTCTAGAGATGCTCCATAGACAACGAATCAGAGACTGATTTTGTGAACCCACACAATGTTTGCTTTTTAATACCCAAATGAGCTTTATTTAATTGTATTGTTCTGAGTTCTGGAACATAAAAGGTACCCATAGAGAACATTCCCCTGGGTGCTCTCAGTGTCATCTAGAACCAGAGTGGTTTGGCCCCTGACAGCATCCAGGAGGTCCTCCCCAGATCTTCTTTACTCATATCAACTCATAATCTCTCTCTCTCTTAGTTAAGACCAGTACATATCAGGTTATGTGGCCTGCTGCCCACATTTTTGTTTCTCACAACAGTTGCATAAAAAATATGACTCACACCATTTTCAGGAGAGTGTGTTTTCATTATGAAACAGGCTACATTTGACTAAAGCAACAATAAATACAGTGGGTGTTTTTTGTTGTTTTAATAAGTAATGGTGTACTTTTATGTTTGAAATAATATTTGGCTATAACTGATGGATGAACTTAATTATTGCTGGCCTCTGTGCCCCAGCCCACCCCAGGCCTTAAGCTCCTTATGAGCGGCCCTGTGTATAACATCCTTCCATATTCGTTTTCTATATGGTAGTTCCAGACTTTTTACCTTGTGACATCACAAATTTGAGTTTTAGCACTCTAGTTTTTGGATTTCAGAGAGAGTTGTTCATGTTAACTAATATTTTTGGACTGCCATAGACCAGAGAAATGACATGTATGAGTTATGAATGTGAGTGTGCCTCCCCTTTAAGCCAACATGGACAAGAACGTGCAAAAGTCATAGCCATAGCACTGAGAAAATCTGCTGATGAGGATCATGTGATATGGTCAAAAGCTCCAGAACAGTCACTAAATGGACCTTGAGGTGAGACTGTTTCGTCAACTATTAACACAGCTTTCTTAACAAACTTGCATCTCGTATCACAGTTCACTCATGAGACTTGTGACTCGACCTGCCTGACAGTGCTTGAGTTAAATGACCTGAGATTGAACCTGCCTAAAAAGACCTAATAACATATGTGGCCTTACTCAACACTGACTCCCTTTATCTGTTTTAGCGTTTATGCATCAGTTCAGTGAGACAGACACCGGTATTCAGTTTCTATTTGTCAACTGGTTTCTTTTTTTATCACCTGCAGTTGAGCAATCAGCAGCGCTCCCGTTGAAATCATTAACCGTCTGCAGTCACGTCGTAGTAAACATTTCACATACACTGCTGCTAGACAAAACACAACAGTGCAGGTGCTCGCATTTGAGGCATTAACAACAGCGATGAAAGATGATCACACAGCACACAGTATTATCAGCGCATCAGACAGTGAGTGATGAGTACAGTCACTGCCTAAATTTATGCATTGCTACTCCGTCTTGTCACCGCTGTTCAGCTCGAAGGATTTTACTTCCACCACGAGGAAGGCAGGATGGAGAGAGCGAGGGAGGGAGAGAAAAAAATAACAGTGGCAAAGCGTGGATTTTCTACTTCCTCTCTGACCAAATCCCACCATTTCAGGAGATTAACCTCGGCATGCGATAAATGTTCGACTTCTTCTTCCCTTCCAATTTCCTTGGAGCTAGAAACTCCAGAAGCCAGCGCGGCATGTAAGATAAAAAATGATCACCTAATTCACTCAAGCACAAAATACATTTCTGGAGAGAGGAGGAAAAGCGGGCAGAAGAGAGACAGAAAGGGAGGGAGTGTGTCACCAGTGCACTACCTCACATCCACCGTCCACAATTCTCCTCAATCAATTATTATTAAATGAAGCACTTATTCCATCCGACCTGTGTATAGCAAATAGGTCGTGGGACTGTGATTGTCTGTAGAATTTCTTCTTTTTCTCTTATCCATTGGGATTAATCGCATTGTTCAGCTCTCCCCGCTACCCATAGTGCACCTCACATGGCAGCTGTGCTCAAACGCTGTTGATTGCTGAAGGTGCCCTCTGCAGATTGCTGCTGCCACTAAGCCATTTAAATGGAGTTGTTAATAAAATGTAGCCATGATTGCCTTCCACTTCCCCCTCATCTCTGGTTTGGCAGATGGTTGTCGCAGGACTAATGTAGTATTTGGCCTAACCATCAAACTGGAGTTAATGTTAAAGTCGAACTGAAATTAAAATTATTATTCTTTTGCTAGAAATCAGTATATAGTTACTGTTTGTATATATATTTGAAGGCTGTTTGGATTTGTGTAGCTCTTTGGTCAAAACTGAAATGAAAGAGAAGAAAAATTTCAGGTTTAAAAAAAGGCCGTCTGCCGTGACAGTACCTCACATGTAACTGTTGTTCAGGGGACATGAATATGTTCTGTCCGATGTAGTTGGTACTGATCATTTGTTTGGTGCAAGTTTTTGTGTTATTTAACTAACAGTGGCAACGTAAACAACACAAAATGACTACAAAGAGACACAAAACAACTACAAAAAGATGCAAAACAACTATAAACACATGCAGAACAACCGCAAAGAGACAAAACAAGAACAAGGTGATGCAAAATGACAACAAAGAGACTCACAACAACCACAAAAGATGCAAAACAGCTACAAGACACAAACATAGAAATAGATGCAAAACAACTACAAAGAGAATCACAACAACTGCAAATACATACAAAACAACTACGAGACACAAATAGATGCAAAATGACCACAGTGACTCAAACAACTGTGAAAAGATGCAAAACAACTCCGAGACACAAAACATACAAATAGTTGCAGATGACGCAAAGTGACTCAAAACAACTACAAAGAGACAAAATAACTACAAGGTGATGCACAGTGACTACAGAGTGACTCAAACCAACTTCAAAGAGATGCAAAAAGACTACAAACTGACTGGAAACAACTACAAATCAACATAAAAAGAACTACAAAAGAAAGCAAAATAAGTACGAGACACAAACATACAGAGAGACAGAGCAACTACAAGGAGATGCAAAATGACTACAAAGTGGATCAAAACTACAGAGACACAAAACCCCAAATAGATGCAAAATGACCACAGTGACTCAAACAACTACATAAAGATGCAAAACAACTACAAAACCCAAAACATACAAATAGTTGCAGATGACAATTAAGTGACTGAAAACAGCTTTAAAGAGATGCAAAAGAACTTCAGACAGACTCGAAACAACTACAAATTGACATAAAACAACTACAAGACACAAACATACAAAGAAAACAAATCAACTACAAAAGACTAAAAACGAGTACGACACACAAACATACAAATAGATGCAAAATGACTACAAAGTGACTTAAAAACAACTACAAAGACATGCAAAACAACTACACAGAGATACAGAACAAATACAAAGAGGTGCAAAACGACTACATGTAACCCGTGGACTCTAGTGTTGTCTGTGTTGTGTTGATATGAAGAGGCCCAGACCGTGGATATCTTTGTAGGCGATCTACCCTATCTGTGACAGCAAGAGGTAAAATCAAAATCCTCTGTCAATTACATCCATATAAACTCAAGCCCCTCTCCCATGGAGTACAACAGCAAAATGGGAGAGGTAAGGCCAGAGACACCCTTTTATAGGTGGGGTACCTCCAAATGTGAACGTAGGGGTACAGACACTGAGTATCAAATGTTCCACATATTGACTATGAAGGCCTAAGTGTGTCAGGTAATAACAACTGAAACAAAATTTGTGTAATTACAATACTTAATATTACCTGTTACACACAGAGTGGCTCTACTTCAGAGTGATGCAAAACAACTTCAAAGAGTCTAAGAATGACTACAAAGACTCGCACCCACGTCCTATGTAGTTGTTTTGTGTCTCTTTCAGTCTCTGTGTCTTCGTGTAATGTAGGACGGGTGGGAGACAGAAAATATCACACACAGACACTGTGTACTGTGTACACTGCAGGTTATCTGATGTGAGTACCTTATACGTTATTCTGTGACTATACTCTTGTCGTGATAAAACAAAGAGTCTTCTGTCAATATCTGTATGAACATTTGAAGTAGACAAGACACACTGATTTCAGAAAGCCTTTCAAATAGCAGCTGACTGCTTGGAGTGTCAGCATTGCTTCCTTAGTCACTGACTTGTTGAGCTAACGTTTGAATCACTGCCACGACTATGAATGTATTTTGAACTGGCCCTTTAAATATTTTTATTTAGCCTGAGTGTGCCAGCGCTCTCTCATTGCTGGCAGCCGTCCTCAGAACTTCATCTAAACCCTCGCTGGGGCACTTTATTACATCGAGATGTCATCCAAGACATTTTTATCAGCCAAGATCTGCCTCTAATGATCCATTAATGCTTGGATCTGTTTCTTTACCAACTCTCGTCTTTCTTTCAGCGTTGATCGTCGTCTTACTTGCTGGCAAAACAAGTTTCATTTACCTGAATGATAATGAAACAGTCAAAAGAAACCAAACTATTGTTAATGCAGTAGCTGCAGTCAAGAAGTTGGCGTTTCTCTCACAAAAGAAAGGAGCTTTCAGGTGTGAATATGTAAACGGTATGATTAGCTGCAAATCACTTCATATGGAGGCGAAGAGTGAAGCAATCACATTTTTCTTTCTGGCTTTCCTTGGCCAAAATGCCTCCTACACAGTTGAATAATGCATATGGACAAGTGTTGGACTAATTAATGTCCACCAACCTACCTTCACTATAAAATAGGCTTCCCTTGACACAATGAGTTAATGAGCCCGTTGGTGACGCAGCCACCAGCGGTCTGTTATGGAGGAGGCGAGCGATAGTGAGTGGGTGGATTATGATGGTGATTAGAACCAGCGGGTCAGGAGGGCCCATTGAATTGTCATCAATACCGGCAAGATAGGATATCATGCTAAAGCAGCGCCTCGTGTACCATGCCAGTGGGCAGAGGTATTTGAATATTAACAGAGAGGTGGGAAATACATAAACACTCCATCTTGCTGGCAGAGCCTGTTTGTCCCCGCAGAGTGTTGAACGTATGCCATGGCTGTGTCGGTCTGCATCCTGGTGATAAAAGGAGGGAAAAATTACACAGGCTCTCTTTGGCCAGACACTAACATATTCATTAGTGAGGAATGACTGACTGGGCTGGTTGAAATGTCACTGGGCCAAACAGTCTCCCTGGACTAATGACCTCCACGTCTGCCTTAGATGGAGTCGTAACACAATGGAGACGTGGACTTTTCCTGACCAGATGACCCGTAGGTAGAAGGTGCTGGTGCCTGATTGGCAAACAGGCATCAACTGACAATATCAACGCAGAGACGGAGCGCAATTAGCTCCCACCCACATTCCTCGCTGTCCATTCAATTAGTTCTACGTGAAGATGCCTCCTTGTCACTTTTGTCTGCTAGCAAACTACAGAACTGCAGAAATACCTAAAAGCTGTTTTGTGGTGGGATGCACGACCAACACAGCAGGAGTGTAAATCACCAGTTTCATCACGATACCATACGACAATGATCCAGTATTTGCCGATATTACAAAGTCTGCCATGTTACCATATCAGTTCGATGGGATTCAGGGGCCTGTGATCGATATGAGACAATATCATATACCCGTTAAAGACAACCAGAAAAACCCAACATAAATATCAAGTGTAGTAAAGTTTACTTTAAACTGACTCCACTAACACACATAAAACAGCACATGGGATAAGTCAGCCTTCAGGGCTTTCTGTCAGAGACTCCTTTCTGGAAGAAATGTCTTGCTCAGTAATAACTGTCAGGCTTCACAGACAATAGTTTTTAGCCTGTCACTCATTATTAGCATAAGCATGTTTACATTGCATAAGTTAGCCTAGCAGCTAGCGGACTTTTTTCCCCTCTACTCTTAGCTTAACAAATTGGATCTAACGCTATTATTTCATTCACTCACCAGTGGTTTAGTCATTGCATCTCTTGACAGAACAGCTCGTTTGAATTTCAGCCTTCATCCATGCTTTTTTAGCCGAACATTATTGAAACAGAGCAACTAATGTTGCAGTAGTGAGGAGGTAGCAGAGTGAGATGGCCATCCAGGAAGGTGACGTTATGTCGTGTCTTATCTCACAATGACATTGTTCACATATCGCATGTGCTCTGTCTGTTGACCCGTATTTTCTCCATACTCGAAAATTTTTCCACTCTGCTGATTTTTTCCTGATTTAATAATGTTAAATCGTCTGCCTGCTATGGTTTGACGGTGAGGTTAACGTTATTAAATCGGGAATAAAGTTCTCCAAGATTAGCAAGGTCAGGTGAGAGATGCTTCCACTGAGATACTAGATATTTGGTTTGTCAGTGCACCTTTTTGCTCTCTGGTAGACAGTGTGTTAAAATAATCCATCAACACGCCAAAATCTAATGTTTTTCGATAGCTACAGGAATTTTTTGGTAGCATTTCAGTCCATGGTTGCAAATTGCTGCGCTAGAGCTGGGTATCGGCACTCAATACCATTAAGGTATAGACAGAAATAACCAGGAGTTGTGAAGTGTCTCCAGTCAAAAGATACCTGCATCTGATCTTGTCTGATCCCGGATCGTCCTGACCCCCCACTAGATCAGCAATTTCTGTTGCTCCAGAGTTAGTTTAGCATCTGCCTGGTTAGCATGGCGTAACACAACACCAGCGGCTAACATCCAGCTCCGACCGTTACAGTCCCATCAAACTCACACCAACACCGAAACAGCTGGACTCTGTCGTTAGACCCGTTACTGACCATCAAGTAACAGTTAGCCCTGTCACTGTGTGTGTGTGACAGGGCGGAGTCTAGTCAACTTTCCCGACTCAGAGCTCACACTCTCCCCCCGTGGCAGCAGCTACTGTACAGTACTGTACAGTCTGTGGTGTGGTGAATCTGAGCCCGGTTTACTTGATAGGGTTGGCAGTTCAGCATGCCAAGATGCCACCAAAACGTTAGAAAGTATGGCTATACTTGACGCCACTCCATTCACATGGTAGGTGTCAAATGAAACTCTCTGTTGGTATTGGTAAGGTTACTATTATTGGTACTGGTATCATAGTTTGCTACGTGGTAATGATAACATGCTAACTTGCTTGCAATCACAAAGCTAACGTGCTTATGTTAAGCCGATGTAATGTTTGCTATGTTAGCCATCTTAGTTTAGCACGTTAGCATGTTAACATTTGATTAGTAACCCTAATAATGGTGATAGATGAAAAGTAAAAGTGTCAAAGGTGATTTATTCTGAGGGAAACATTAAAGTGTGCACAAAATTTCATGGTAATCCTTTCAATATTTGTTAAAGCAGCTGTGCGGAACTTTTTACCATTAATAAAACTGTCCCTAGTTCGTATCACCCCCCCCCTTGAAGATATGCATATTTATTTGAACCCAACAGTGACAAAAAAGCCTTTCTCTATATGGCTATTTAGCGTAGCCTCGCTCGGGTCGGACACACAGCGGAAGTCAGCAAACCAGAATACAGCACCCGAGGCGGAAGTGATTCTGCTCGCCCGCAGCGGCCCGCAGCGATTAAACCACAGAAGAAGGAGCCGTGTTTACAGTGTTCTTCGAGTAAGCAGTACGCAACGGGCATTGCTGAACACATAATGGTACATTCACACCAAAAGCGACCTGAGCGCCAGCGGCAGCAGCTCCAGCAGGCGCTTGCAGCGGCCAAAGGGGCGGGGCCGGCTGCTGCAGATGTGTCCATCAAGGCTGACACGGCTGTTCATTTTACAAGGATGAACAAATATATCATATATGTCTTCACTTTGTATTATCCATGACTTTCATTACACAATTAAAATAACGCTAATAAACACAGTCAATATAGCCTTTATGAGGCCGTCGGGCCGTCTGGGTCCACAGAGTCCTGCAAACCCGGCAACTCCACGGTGAATTTCACCGACTCGTACAGCTCCGGGAGAGCCCAGATCTCCGTACCCGAATCCCGATCTGCAATTGGCTGCTGCTTTGGCAGCGGCGCTGCTCATTTGCATAAAGTTCAGCTTCTCTCAACTTCTACTTGACGCTCTGGTTGCTGGCATCGCGCCGCTCGCTGCAGCCGACGCCCCTGACGCCCTTTGTAGCAAGCGTACATTGAAAATGAATGGCTGCCGGCCGCTTATGACGCTCATGACGCTTTTGGTGTGAATGCACAGTAACACTTAACAGTTTTACCAGAGATGTATCTATGAGGACTTGGTTGTACTTTTGATGTCATGGCGGATAACGAAGGAGCATCATGTAAAATTATCTGTGACTTTGACCATGAACACAAATATACAGCAGGCAGTTCAGCAAGAAATTCAGAGCTACACCAGAACATTTATGAACAGGTCTTACTTTACTACTAATTTGTGTGTAACGTTAGCATGTTAGCATGTTTCCACTAATCACTTGGACTGACCTAACGTTAGTAGCGTTAGCTTTGCAAGTGAAGGCTGCAGGTAACAGCTTTGCTGTGTTAGGATTATGTTATGTCTTCACTGTGTATCTTCACATAAAAGAATACTCAGACGATTTGGGAGGTATGCCCTTTCTCTGTCATTTTCATATTGAGACAACATGATCGATATCTTTTTTGTGTCTGTACGTCCAGTGGCTGGGTCTCAGCGGTTAGCATTGCGCTTATAGGGGGTCGGTACGTCCTGCGCTGTGATCCGCGGAGGGATACATCGGTGAGCAGGCACAGACGTAGCTTGTAAACAAAACTCAGCTGTTTGTTTAGCCTAGCGATATCTCTGGATTTTAGTAGTTACAATGGACGACTTTGAATGCGATTTTGAAGAGTTTCTTGTAGCGGTCACAGACCCAGAGCCATACCTGTTTGAGCCAGAGTACACAGATGAGGAACTCCATGTGTTGCATGCTGAGCCGGCGAGAAGAGAGGCTGAATCCTCCGCTCCCATTTTGCTGCACAGAATGGGATTTGGTGCTACCATCGTTGGGAAGATATATCATCAGGAGGAAAACCGCCGCAGAGAGTGCATCACAAGGAGTGAAAACTTTGCAGCAATCACTAATCCTGGCGTGATTGAAACTTTTTTTCATGTTCCTAAGATGAACTGGAAAAAACGCCCAGGCCTGCAGGAGCTGATGGACAGCTTTCAGTCGGGTGAGTAATATCGTCCATGTCATCTCTTTGTTTGCTCTTACCGAGTGACCTAGCGTACCTGTTCCAGAGCAAGCTGCAGCTGTTGCTCACCGGTGTATCCCTCCGCGCAAGATGTACTGACCCCCTACAAGTGCCATGCTAACCGCTGTCTCAATATGAAAATGATAGAGAAAGGGCATAACTCCCAAATCGTTGGAGTATTCTTTTCACATAATAATGCGGACTCAGCAGATGACTTGTTAACTGTTTATTCCTCCTTACACCAAGCGTACACGGCTGCTTCTCATTGTTTCCAGTAGCACAACAACGGTTACTACATTACCCAGAATAACTTGAGGCTCACACTACTACGGTAGCCTTAGTAGCTCAAAATACACAACAGATTAGATCAGAACAGAAGCACAAATTTTACGACACGTTCCACTTGCAGTTACCATATGAAGGTTGACCTGACTGTTTCCCCACGTAGTAGCTGGTATTTCTTGTAAATAAACACGTGCAGTGCAGAGTGTAAATTTATCAAGTCAAAGCTGGAGATCTGCTGCGGTAGGCCGTTCTCCAGGAAGCTGGTTGTGCCATGGAAACAGCTCTTGCGAATAGCCAGGTTATGAAGTGTCAGTAGCCGTGATGAATAACTCAAATGATCAAGTGTGTGTTACGGGTCACACCAGTTAAAAGCGGTCATGGGAGAACAGACTGCAACATGGCAACAACTTGTCCTTGCCAACACTGCTGCAGCAAGGTAAAAGCCACACAGGCCTTACGTGTTAATACACCTGAAAAAACGCTCCCTCGCTGATGGAGCGCTAAAAGCTCCGTCTAAGCAAAGCCAGACGGGGCTTTTTCTCCCGTGCAGGTGACTGCTGGCTGCCGCTGTCGGCTCCAATCAGGTTGCCTCCTGTACCACGCTGTTCCTCAAACGCTCCAACCCAGCGAGGCTTTTCTCTTGCCACCTCTCTCCTCCCCTGTTGTTTTATTCATAGGGCTCAGGTTCATTTGCCAAGTCCTCTGTTGTAGATTTAAGAAGACAAACAGCGCTGCAAATCCACCAGAACAGTGTTAGACTAAATGACATTTTGCTCTGCCGCCTGGCTAATCGTAAAAAAAACAGTGGCGGATCAGCGCTTAAACCTCGTGTCTTCAGGCAGATATCATGCTCAGTATCGCGGAGGGATCCTTTGAAGTGTTTGTTGTCATCCAGAGGGCCCCCGGAGGAAATGCTTCCCTCTCTCACACAGACACACAATCAGACACACGTATGCATGCTTTTACACACAAGCACGCACCCTGAGAGTTAATGGTAGGGAAGGCATTAAACAACACGCTCCTGTGTCTGTTACCAGTTGCATATTGGCGCCACTGATGGTGAGGATCCCTTTAGCACTGCCATGCTCATGTCTCAGCAGCAGGATAACCTGAGAGAGCCAATAAAAGCATATTAGGCACACGCTGTTGTGCACATGCACGCACACCCACAGCAGTAAAAGTATATTTGACAGGTTAATGCATACACAGATAAACACATGATATGTGCAGACTAGCGGACAGATGCACATATATGTTGTGCAGCTCGAGGCGAGGGGCTATAAAAACATTAGATAGGAAGAAGCCTGCCAGGGAGAAGCTAACAATGCGGGGAAGAGAGAGCTGTGGGATGGCCCGCTTATCTTGGGTGAGACTCAACTCTGCAGATTTAGAACGAGGTATCGCTCCAAGAAGCGATATTAAAAAAAAATTGTTTTTAGTCATGGTCGGCCAATTAGTTGTTATTTCTTGAGTCACATCTGAACGACTGCCACGCGCCTACTCTTAGTTGCATATTTAGCCTTAAAGACAGATCATGTGCAAAAAAAAGAAGTCTGAAAATATTCTGTGAAAGCCCACCTGTGCCAACATTGTATGAGCGCTGGCAGGCACTGGCACCCACACTTTATGCTGTCATACTCTTAAATAAATTGATAATAAGCTCACCAGTGTGCGCTGAGTTAAACGGTTTTATTACTTTCTCAACAATGCATCGAATTATAAGTGCATTTAGAGCTAATGAGTCTGCTAAGTCGTGACACCTAAGTCACACTAATGACTGGGAGCATGGGTTCGGTTGTGTCTCTCCACCGAACTGGCAGCTATCTCCCCGTAAGAGACAGCAGTGGCCATCTCAGCCCCGTCTCATTCTGTCAGCCTCTGACTCACTGACAGAAACAACTTTCTTTCCCCTGTTGTTTGTCTGTGGGCGCTCCAAACTTAGCAGCGCCACAACGGTCACGCATGAAGTGTCCAATAAAGAGATACGACGCCGGTCAGGTTGACACTTCTGTCAGTAGCCAGCTGTTTGCGAGACTGACTGTGTCTATGTGTCTGTGTATTTTTATGCGTGTTCGTCTCGAGGTTGTTTTGACAGCGACATTGAGCACTTGCATGTCTTCTGACTCTTTATGACTCCATCCATCCGTCCATCCATCCATCCATCCATCCATCCATCCATCCATCCATCCAAGCAGTCATCTATCCATCCATCTATTCATCACTCTTATTTAATGAGATAGCATCGCACATCAAGGTTCATTGGCTGTGTGCAGATAAACCCAGATTTAATTAGGCCCCACCACTGAAATGCTCGCCCTCGCTGGCGAATACACTGGCTTCACAAAATAATGACACATTTACATTTAACCATGTAACCTATGTCTAATTAGTCAGTTGGGTTTTGTTTTTTTCATGGTGGCAGAAAGTTCAGCAAAATGACAAACAGATGTATCGCCAATTATCATGCATTCTGAACAGCTCATTATTCCTTCATTTGTTTTCACCGTCATCTATCTAGTTTTTGGCTCTCCAAATTGTACAAGTGAAGCTTGTGTAACCGAGCTCCGCGTCGGAGCTGGCAGGACCTGAATGCTCCTCCTTGTGTCTTGACTGGCTCAGCAGTTGCACCTCCAGCCAGTTGAAATCAATGGGGGCAGTGGGCAACTGTGGCTCTGTGTGGAGCAGATGGCAGAAGAATGGCCCCTTCCTCCCACCGTGGCACGCTCAGCAACATACAAATGGGTCAACTCTCATCGCTGGTCGCATAATATCAAGAAGCCAGGGCTCTGGTGTAGTGAGGTTGTGCGACGAGGGAAATGGGGTCCCTTCAAACATATTTCCCTCAGATCTTGAGTTTGATTACTAATCGGTTGATAAATACTTGAAATACAAACAGTGGCAGCTGGTGGTCAGTCCACTTACGGTGTCAAGGGGGGTGTCACAGCCAAACACGACCAACAAACATAACCCACAGTAGAGGAGTCAGCCCAGAATCACAGTTATACACTAACTGCAGAGTGGCAGCCAGTAAAGTTAGCGATTTTAATCAGTCGTCTGGCATAATTGGACATTTTGGGACATACTTTTTTGCCTTTTTGAAGAAAGTTAGATGAGAATATATCACTGTCAAGTCTATCTGTGTGCTATAAAGCTAGCACGATGAGCTTAGCTTTGCATAAAGACTGGAAAAAGGAGGGAAATCACCAGTCTGCCCCAGTACCAGTTAGAATAAACTGTGTACCAGCACCTCTAAAGCTCAGTGATTACAATGTTGTCACCAATTCACCTGCTGTTTCCAGTGGTGATGGGCGGATTGACTGATTCTCACAGTATTGTTTCCTTTGAGATGACACATGTACGGGACTGTTTGTTAATTATGAGGTGGGAGGGGGTGGTGCAAACAGGAGAAGCATGTCAAATAATTTTTTAAACACTGGAGATTTATATTTGCTTAGGGGAAGGATATACAGCTTTAAGTGGTTGTATTTTGTGTTTATTTTAAATGCCCTTTAAAACCCAACTCCTGCCGGCAGCTTTGAAGGGCATGTTTTCATGACCAAGCCCCTCTCCTCCTGTGATAAATAAAGAACAGTCCCTAAATGTATCAAACCTTTTGAGCTTTGTGCAAAACGTAGTGTCAGCTTCATCATTACACTCTATATTATAGTACATGCACAATTGACAGCTAGTGTTGTCTGCCCAACAAAACTTCTCTTAAAAGCATTATTGGTCATTTTGTGTATGTTTATTTTAGTAAAGATAAAATAATTATTTTAATACCTTGCAAAACAAGTCAGGTCTATTATGGCCCCTGGTCCCAGAATGACCTACAGCTTGAGCTTGAACTCAAACCCCAAACTAAATAAATAGTTCTAAAGTCATTAAGTCATTTCAGTCATGACACTACCTTTGAATAAGCACAAATTTAATAAGTCACATCAACACATTTCTCCTTCAAACAACTGATTTATTCAAGTTTCTCACCAAGAGCTACATTTTACAAGACTACACTGAACGCATCATGAGAACGTTATAGTTCACCTATGCCCAATACAAATTTTTACTGAATGGAGCTTGAACAATTCACATTGTAAATCAACACAATCTCAATGAACTGTTCGTTGCGTCCACCGGCTACTTAGAGGTAATGATAACTAGCTGCTAACTGCTAAGAGCTACGTTAAGGAGCTCTCCTCCTGATGATTTCATGTTCTTTCTCTCCACATACACTCCTTTCAGTAGTGTAGTGGTAGCTGAGTGGGTACCAGAACACCTTTGTTGTTTTGACATGATAACAATACAGTGTGTTTTGGAGTTCACGTGGCGTCAGGTAACTCACCCATCTCCCCCACAGAGCAGGTAAAGTGTAACGAGCTGGGGAGGGGCTCCGGGGGCATCAAGAACCCAGAAAAAAAGGCCTCTCTATTATCTATTAGGCTTTGCTATGTAGTTATGGTGTTGTGGACTTATGTAATACTATTAGTAACAATATAACATTTCATTTATTTATTTATTGTTTATTTTTTTTGCGTTTGTGGCGCCTTTTATGGATGATGGCGCCCTTGACATTCGCCTATACTTCCTATGCCACAGGTCGGCACTGTTTATGACCATGTCTTGGCCAGGTCTCACTTGCAAAAGAGGATTTAATGTCAGTGTGATATTCAGAATCTCAACTGTATGTAGGTAGGCTATGTCAGCTCAGTACAGCGTCAGAAAAATGTCATTGACCAACAGTCTGTTATACTTTAAAGGACAAGAAGGCATCGGTTACCTCCACAGCCTCGTGCTGCATTCATGTGGTGTTGGCATAATCTGAAAAGCTAGTTCCTGATCATATTTCATAGCTCACCTGATCTGTTTACTTTGCTCGTCATTATCAACCTGAGCAGTAAAATCCAACACATCTTTGTAGCATCCATGTTGTTTCCACATTACAACTTAAAGCTAATAAACACAACAAAGTTGGAAAAACAGCCATCTGAGGAGCACCTAAATGCACCATTTGCCCTGGCTGGCGGAGGTCCTGACTCAAACGAGTGACCTGCTACATGTGGGGCACCTGAAAGAGTTGTTTGCCCGTCACTAGCTTCCAGTGTTTATGCTACGCTAAGCTAATCGCCTCTTGGCTCCAGCTACATACGAGGGGAAACAGCTGCTCTGGTGTGTTTCGTAAAATTTTGAAACAGCTGTCTAAAAAAAAGAGTGTGCCATAAAAGTGATTTCCATCAGAAAGTTATTCCTGTAGATTAGCCTCGGTTTAGTCGTTAAATGTCACTTATCACTCCCTTGACCGCCGTATCCAGGTGTATTTCTTGGGTATATACTGTATCTGTGTACATTCAGACATGTTTAATGTCCCATTTTTCCACCGTTGACCTTTCTGTGGTCTGCATTGCAAATTCACATCAATATTTACAAGTACATAATGAAGTAGACGAGTGTTTCATACGTCTGCTGATGATTTATGGCTTTACCACCACGGCTGGGTCTTAATTGCCTGACACCCGTGTTAGTGTCAGCCTCACTGTGGTGGATGGATGGCTGCCAGCATGACTCTGTCACACATTCACCCTTATGTGTTTTGCTGTGTTTGGATGTATATTTCTTATTCCTTCACTCCTCCACCTCCTCCTCCTCATCCACTTTGACTCCCAGTTTCTCTGCCTTCAATCATCTCACTGTCCCCGTGTTTCTGTCTCTCTGTTTTTTCTTTTCTGGGTTTCTACCAGCGCCTTGCCTTCCTCATCGCATCTCTGCGTTCCTCTTACTTTCCTCTTGTCGCTTTCTTCCCCTCATCTGTGCAGTCGATTGTCTGCCAGAGCAACATGTGGCAGGTGGTGAGACGAAAACGCAAGAGTGAGGAGGGAAAAAAGCACACTGACAAAAGCTCCTTCCCCCGAGCTTGCTTGTAGCTGCGGAAAAAAAATACATCAATTACCTCCATGATTGAATGATGTTAGCACAACTCTGAGGATGTTGCCTCTGTTGAGATGAATGGTGCAGCTCGGCTCGACGTAGATTTCTGTGTCGACTTGTGTTTGTTTTTCGCATACAGCCTCACCATCAGTAATTATAGCACCGTGTCGCTGTCTGGCTTGGCCTGCCAATCAAATCATGAGAGAGTTATGCACTACAACACTGCAACATCTGTGTAGTAATGGTGTCTGTATCTGATTCTGAGTACAGACTCCAGGAGCTCCAGTTTCACCACATAGATAAATTGGCAACTCTGTCAGCGGAATGAGGACAATAGCATCAAATGCTGCTTCTGTAGCGCTCTCTTTGACAAAGTGCGGTGAAGGAGGAAACAAAAAATGGGTTATTGAAGGTCAGTGCTGAGTTTTTGTGGATGGAAGCTGCTAAAAATGACGCGGATTTGAATATCAGCATCATTTTGGTGCTGAAAATCCCAAAAAGTTATCTTTCATATTCAGTATTGCCCATTATGTCTGCAATTTTTTCAGGATGGACGAGAACCTAAAACTCCTTAAAACCCAGGATACTCTGCCACTGTTACTGAAGCTGCTGCATATGAGGACAAGCATTTTCACTGATAATAAAAACCTGATCTTCATCTGCCATCTCTCAAAGGTTGAAGATCCTGGTTTGACCGAAATAAGTCAGTTCTAACAGTTGCTTTATTGTGCAGTGACTGCAGCGCTTATTTGAAGTTAGAGGAGGTAAAATCAAGTCAGGGCTCCGAAGTGTGACAGTTTCCAATCTGTCAAGTGCAGCTTCTCATTGGTGCAGGCAGTGTTGGGCTTGTTACTCTAAAAATGTAAAATACTTGTCATTACTCTTTTCAACAGTAATAATTTTCTGCCATCAGTAATTCGTTACTATTCATTTTATTACTTTTCTCTTACACCCCATGAAACTGGTAATTGCGTATCTCCCCAAAATTCAGCTGTGCCTCTGTGTGAATGTCAGGGCAAACGCTGTTAAGTGTAGCTAAAGGTAGATAGCTTTTATTTACTTGGGGGTCTTCCGCTGTCTGTGACGGGTATTTTCCCAAGGCTCCTCACGAAAGTCAGAGTCACTCATGGAGCAACATATCCAACCACAAGCTTCGTCACTTCTTTGTAGCTGCAGCTGTCCATGATTAAAATCCAGTTTAGGTTGTTTAGCCAGTGAAAGGCTACAGCCGACCTCTGCAGCCGAGGAGGGCTCACCTTTGGTGGGGTGTATTTCCTGGAGGTTCACGTTCTTGTGCTGTTAGTTGTAGTAGGTGTTTCAGACCAAAGGTTTGAGGATGTGTTTTTTGCAGTGGAAAGGGTTTTAGTATGACTACCTGACGCAACGGTGTTCTTGTCATCTTTCCTTCCAACAAAATCAAAGTAATTGGAATATT
This sequence comes from Epinephelus fuscoguttatus, assembly GCF_011397635.1. Classification (NCBI taxonomy): domain Eukaryota; kingdom Metazoa; phylum Chordata; class Actinopteri; order Perciformes; family Serranidae; genus Epinephelus; species Epinephelus fuscoguttatus. Next base: position 30,421,213 of record NC_064772.1, on the reverse strand, counting down.
TCCAGCTACTAAGGTAAGCGTTTCCATTTTCCAAATTAGCTTGCTGCTTTGTGATGTGCCTGCGCAGCTCGACGATTACTAAAACAAGTCAGCTGATGTGATGTTGTATTTCAAGTCAGTAGTGATGTGACAACAAAGGTAACATTGTAACAAGTGGTTTGGTTTTGGAGTAATTGTGATAGTATCACAGAAATTTTATTCCTAATTAGTTACACTACTCATTACGGGAAAAAAGTAATATTATTACTGTAATGCGTTACTGTCCAACACTGAGTGCAGGTAATGCAGAACCAAAGTTCACAAGCATGAGTTCCACCCAAAACCTTTGAGCCATAGGCAACATAAGCTGAGCACAACAAGTGAATGGGCGTGCGAGTCAGTCACACTATGGCAAACGCAACTGAAACAGTGGAGCTGGAAGACCCACCTGCGGTTTCCAGGTCAGTCATGACAGCAACAGAGAGACAGTTGAATTAAAGACTAGGGCCGTATGTCGGCGTTACTTCCGTTGTTGGATATGTGAATGGAAACTCATCCAACATGCTAATACAGGTTTGATGGCATCACCCAGATGTGCCCATCACCAAGATGAGGAAAAAATAAACCGGAGCCCAACTCCTTATCCCTGCAGCTTTCAAGCAGCCGTCAGACACAAAAGCAGAATGGGATTTAATAAAAAATAACAAGAAGGAAGCACTTGGCGTTTATAGCCAATGTGGAACTAATTATAACTATAATAACTAATAACTCTGAATGTACAAGGTTCATTTTTGTTTATTCTATTTACATTATATTTTCAATCTATATGGGTGATTTGACGATATATACCGTGGGACAGTGTCTACCACGGGAGCTATTCAGGCCTGGATTCTTGTGTGATTTCTTGAGTCTTGCGAATCAAAGTATCTCACAAGGTAGCGAGATTCTAAGTTTAGTGAAGTTTCTAAATTCTAGTTCTACTTATAGTTTTTCTTGTGAGGCAAATGTTTTTGGGGTTTTTTATGTTATGAAGTACAGTATGGTTATTTCAAACCATTTCTAAATTAAATTTACAGAACAATTACTTTTTGTGATATATACCAGTGTTATAAGATTACATATATCATGTTGTAAGTTTTTGGCCATATTTCCCACCCCTATTTCACTGCAAGAGATGCCTTTCAGTTTTATAACTTACTTTGACCACAGACAGTGTATAAATATAAATGAAGTGTCCCCACTTCCTCCCACTGTACAAAAATGAAGCCAAAATATCCCATGCATCCCGATGCATTTGTTGTTTTTTTTCCAGCTGAAAGTTATTTGCACTAACTCCTAAATTAGGATATGAACTGAACCATGACTTCTGTGTACCCTTACACCCCTAGTTAGGAATTACCAATGTTTATGACAACTGGGTTGCAACGGTATGAGCCTCAATGGTACAATAACCATATCAGAAAATATTGCAGTGTAAAAGTATTATTATAATAAATGTATAATACATATAATAAATGAACATGAAATTTTCTGTCCAGTTGCTATTTTTTTCTTTTTCAAAACCATAGAGAAAGTAAATGTATATGGTATGATAACTGTCAATTTTTACACCCAGTATACCTTGAAACCGGGGCAACACTTACAACATATTATTGCCTGTCGAAAGGGGCGATGAAAAACATCTGGGTCCATCTAAATTAGGTGCTCGTTCACCTGAATGAAAAAGTTAGGCGCACCAGTGTTACCAAAGTATAAAGTTAGTGCGGAGCCCTGTAAATTCTTGGCCTGTGTTTCCTGAATCTTCACTGTGTGCTATCACTGAACATACACGATCCAAAACCACATGTTAGTACAGATGTAATCCACATCTGGCCAGAGCTCGATGATCCACAGACAAGTGAGAAACCCTCCAGCGAGGCTGTTTGGCTTAACAGCTCACACTACTGTTCCTGTGTGAGCTTGTGTTTCTGTGCGACCTCAGCCAAGAAACCTGCTTAATCTCCCCGTGTCTTGTGGCATGTTCTCGCCTTCTCTCACTTTGTCTCCCTTACAGTCCCTCCCTTCTTCATTCACATTTCCCTCCAGTCTCCGTTCTACATCCTCAGGTCGTCTCTGAGTGTGGTATCTTTTCAACCATTTGTCTGTTTGCTCATGTTCCTTAAATACCGTTCCTGGTGAGGTTGAATTATAAGTAGCTCTTCTCGTAGAGAGGCTGAAAGGCTTGGCAGAGATGTCATCTGGAGATACAGAAAAGTTCAGCCTGTGTTAGCATCTTGGAGTGCAGGTCGCAGGTAGTGGTAGATCCACTGTCTGCTTAAAACGACAGCAGGCGAGAGTTTTAGCCATGTTAGCTATTTATCAACATATCTGTCCTGCTGCCTTTGGATGGCTGCAGGGGTTTAATGAGCACAAGGAGAAGTTACAATATAAAGTAGCTGTAGACAACAGATACTAAAACAATCACTCACACTCATTTATGTATAAATGCAGACTGATTTAAGCCGTCCCTGCTTTTAACTTAGTCTTGTTTAATGAATCTCTGATCACCAGTTTGGACTTTAGTAGAACTTCTTCATTTTTGGCTCCTTCAATTTAAAATTGAGTGCCACAGCTTCCTTGCATATGTGATAACACATTGGTGCGCCGTCCAGATGGAAGGCAGGGAACTGGAAGTAAACTACCAACACTGCACAAATGCCTATGATCACACTGTTTACAGCTGTTCTAATTGGGAAGAAACAAGGCAATTTAAAGTCCCAAAAATAGTAGGACTGATAAGGGGAGAGTAAAAACTAACATTCAAAATTAACATTAAAGCATTTTGTTAAACAGCCTGTTGGATGTTGGATGCAGTTACAGTGTTCCGTGACCACTTCTTGATGTTGTTAGCCACAACCCAGATTTTTAACAACATTTCACCAGACCTCTGACCACTTGCTCCACTCGGTAGAAGAGGTGCAATAGGTGCATAGGGGTGCAAATTACTGGTTTCACCACGATACAATATCATAATGATTCTTTGGACAGTGATACAGTATTTACAGATATTACAAAGTCTGCCACGATACGATTTTAATACGATGCAATTCAGGGGCCTGTTATTGATATTAGACGATATTATATACAATATTACTGTTTACAGAAGAAGCTGCCACCCCTTTATTTTTGTTAATGGCCGTAAAGCACATAAATAACGTAAATAGCTATAATCACTTAAGTAAAGTTTACTTTAAACTGACTCCACTAACACAAATAAAACAGCACATTGGATAAGTTAACCTTCAAGTCTATCTACCAAAGAGACCTTTCTAGCAGTCTTTTCATTTTAACCCAAACCATTATCCGTTTCCTAAAACTTAAGGTCTGTCTGGTTTAAAGCCCTGAAGCCATAAAACATGGACTAATAACAAAAACATTTAACAAAGGTAGAAAATTCAGGTTCATAGAAAAAACAATTTGTTTATGCCAGTGACCCATTATTAGCTCAAGCAGGTTTACATTGCATAAATCAGCCTAGAGGCTAGTGGACGTTCCTCTATTCATAACTGACTTAATTGCATGTATTATTTATACTTTTTCCTACTCACTGTTGGTTTGAGTCACTGCATCTCCTGACAGAATAGCTCGGTTGAATTTCAGCCTGCATGCACATTCTTTTAGCCGATCATTGTTGGAACAGAGCAGCTAATGTTGCTGTAGTAAGAAGTTAGCGGAGTGAGAGGCTCGTCCAGGCAGGTAAAGTTATGTCGTGTTTTATCTCATAATGTCATTGCTTACATTCGGCATGTGCTGTCTGTTGAACGCTTTCTTCTCCAAAATCGGAAATTTTTCGACACTACTGATTTCTTCACAAGTACATAACGTTCTCCCCATTTTCTTACTCATGGCAAGATGACGACATAGATCGATGTTTTTACTTTGCATCGATGATACTGGTACTGATACTGATGATAGATCGTTACACCCCTGGTAGAAAATAGTAGCCAAAGGTAGCTAACGTTAGCCTGACAGCGGTGCATCCATGTACAGAGTTAAAATGTAAAGGACAGTTAAACTTAAGCTAAGCAACTTCAGGGGGCGGACTCCGGGGTTTTTTCATACCTAATTGTTTTTTATTGCGGAGTTTTGCACAGTGGCGACCGGATCTTTGCTCTCAAACCACAAAAAAATGTGATGGCACAACAGTCTCCTTCAGTACATTATTCTATGCTTTCTTTTGATTTTCACATTGGCTAGTCATCCTGTTTAATTTGTCTTCTGATTAAATCGGAACCGTTGTAACAAGTTGTAGGAAGCCTCTGCAAGTAATTGGTTGCTGGCAGACACTCTGTGCTGCAATAAAATGGTTAATCAGCAGTGCTGAGCACTGTAGAGCCGATGCGCTGCTGGTTCTGCCAGCCTGAACAGAATATAATGTCTATAGCCTTACTGTTGTGTACAGCCTTATAGACTGAGCTGAGTAGTGATGCGCGGGTCGACCCGTAACCCGCAGGACCCACAAATGGACCTGCGGGTCGGGCAGCAGTGATCGTCTGTTAAATCGGTCTGTAAATGATATTTTGACATTATTGGCTATTACTGTCATGGCATCCGAAGGTACTGATGCGATGAGCAGGTGACAGTCCGTGGTCGTTTTCAAAACACACTTGTGTCACGTACTCCAAAAGAAACTTAATAAACAATAATTTATTGTACAAAACAGGGGAAACAAACGTTGACAAAAACGGTTCCATAATTCATATTAAATTCAAAAGATAACGAAAAAACAGCAACAAGTTAGAGGGAATAGTGATAAAGTGGTAAAACTTGGCATTGATCCACAGCCTCAGATGGATGCGCTCAAGCCAGCCGTGCGCACAAGCTCAGTAGGCTATACTATATTTTCACATTTTTAACAATGCAATTTAAAAGTTTTGATTTTTATTGATAACCTACATTTACCAACAACAAAAAGACTGCATTTAGCACCAAAAAATATGTTTAAAAATAAATAAATAAATAAATAAAAAGAATATCGAATACCAAATTTTCATACCAAATACCTACCCATAGAAACAAATATTCGAATATCCGAATATTTGGGTACAGCCCTAGAGTTTCAATTATCTGGTGATACCTGCTGCCTGCATGTTCATCCAACCCTTTCATGTAGTTACGCTCCTCTGTTTACTGTTCACGCAGTATATGAAACTATTACTTCCTGTCCTCCTTCTGAATTTTGCACAACATAGGGAGATCACAGAGTAGCATATGTACTATAGAAGCTTTGAAATGCCTAATTTTTCAGAAAACTGCTCAAGTTAACCCATAAATCAATTAATAATTGTAGTGATTCATTATTTTGGATGTGAGCAATGACATGAGAGGTTAACGAGAAATGTAGAAAGAACATGACACATCATTGAATTCATTCACACACCATTGTTGTGCTTGACATCAATATCTCTGCCACAATATAGTTGCTCTAAGCACTTCGTTATGACATTTGTCAGGTACAGTAATGTTTACAAGAGGCAAATTGGGGAAATTACTTCAATCTTTACCCAAGTTGACGCTCCAAATATGTCCCCACAAGATAAACCTGATAACTTCAAAGACAGCTGCATTGTTTGTCGGAGACATATAGGCCTACCTTTACCCAGAGAATGACATTTTGCTGTTCTGTGGCGTTATCAATGTGCTAAACGTTGATAAGGAAAACATGCATTAGGATGCCGACACACAAGGTAATGATAACCTATGCCAATCCTAATAGGCTGTCAGAAATCTTGATTGAAATCTCTCGGTTTCGCTCGCTCTAAAAAGCCAATCAGCATGCCTGCGTTTCCCTAACGTCCTTCCTGCCTTTCCCCCTCTTCTTAATGCTTGCTTTTCAGGGTATGGATGTTTGTTTGGGGAAGAGTATGTGGCAGGTTTGTAACTATGTGCTGTTTACCATATAGGCTGAGGGGAGAGGTGTCCCGGGCAGCTCAGTGGGGTTTTGTCTCAGAGAAAGAGTCCTGAGATCAAACCATCCTGATACCTTTTGTCTTAATGAAGCTGAAGGATCATAAACATCATTACAAGCACATTTTGAGAACAAGATTATTATCATCAGTACTCAGCTTTCTGTATGAACGAACATCTGCAAGGTTAAATGTGGTTATGACCCAACTATCATTACCATGTCTATTTTGAGAGTATTAGTATAATTATTTTTAAAGGAACAGTTAGGAAATATGAACATTAGCTCTCTTGCCAAGAGTTAGATGAAAACAATAACACTATTCACACATCTGTACAGTGAATACAAGCTACAGATAGCAACTGGCTAGCTTAGCTTAGCATGAAGAAACGATACAGCTGGCTTGCCTCTGTCTAATGGGCCCTTTCCACTGTGACTTTTGGCCAGGCTGAGTAGGCCTGGACAGACTTTTGTAGCTTCTAATTGAATCTCTGTGGTTTGGAGTTTAGTTTCTCTCTTGTGTCTTTTTTTTTAACTTAAGATATCTGTGTTATTTTACAGTTTCATGTTCGCTAACCGCCATATTAGAAGTTCTGTGATTTTGCTGCTCGAAAACTCAACATTTCCTTATTTTGCTGCTTCACAATAAAAGTTTTTACATAACAAAATAACAGGGGACTTTTATTATGAAGAATCCAAAGGAAATTAAATGTGTTTTTCACTGAATTAGCGGAACTTTGTTAGCTTATCTTAGAGAATGGCAGGTCTTGAACGGTGTTTGGCTTTGTCCTCATACCTCTGCCACTGTAAGGGCAGGGATCTCCGGGGGAAGTCAAACAGCATTCATCTGCACACACTGTGATGACCCACAGCTGGTTGAATATGAGCAAAGTTTCCCTGCTTCCCTTCACTGGTTCCTGTACAGCAGGGTCGGTCTTTGTTTCACTGTTATAATCATTAAAAAGCAAAAGCAGCATGTGTATATATTCAGTAGGCTATATCTTCAGTAGCTAGCTAGCTAACCCTACACTTTTCAGGGTTTGATTTTGGTTTTGGAACAGGGAAGAAACGTTTATCTTTTTCCAACCTCTCCAGGTAACGAGTATCATTAATACACGACGTGCCCCAGGCACAACATTTAGCTCCAAATCCACAAAACCAGCCTGAAAATGAAGGAAATCTGAAACAATGGAGCACAGCTGTGTTGTTGTCGGACCCTGGTCTGAGCCGGCCTGATGCTACGCTACGTTACGTGAAGGGTCAGTTTATACCAGTTGCCAGTTGTCTACCCAGAAGTGATGTTAGCACGACTTAATGGAGATTTGTCTATTTCTCGACCGGGAGCAGTTTCCTCCTGCTTCTTTATGCTAAGATAAGCTAATCGACTCCTACCTTACTCTCGGCGAGAAATAAAGAACAATTCCTTTCATGCTGAGAAGATTCTACTGGGCAGTGTTTTACATCATGAGCCAGGGGTCATTTTTTGGCAAGAAATGAGAAGCAAATTAAAAAAGAAAAATCACCTCCAGCGTGTTTATTTTATTCACTGAAGCCAAGAAAAAAAATCTTGTGCAACAGGGATTGTTGCAAATGTGCTCTTAATTTGGACACAGCACTGCTAACGATACCACTGGCACAAGATAAAGGCTATATTCATCTCAAACATGGTTTCATTTGTTTACACTAATTAAACCGTGTTAATTGAGCAGTGATTAATTAGACATGAGTATAACAATGTTTAAAAAGGCAACTTGAAGTGCAGACGCTGGATGTAATTTCCTGATGGTTACATTGAGACACCTTTATCTATTCTTCTTCTTATAACCTGTTATATAATCTATCACAATACCGTCTCATAAAGCATGTTTTTTTTTCCCGTGCTGCCATTCACATCAACTTCTTTTGTTTCTCTCCTCTGTCTCGCTCCCTTTGCTGCTGCTGCTGCTGCTGCTGCTGACTCGCTGAAGCAGGTAAGACTGTTATTAGCTCCCCTTTCAGCTTGTGCGCTTTTTCACAGTATACGTTCATGTGCCTGCTTGTGTCAGTGCATGTGCATTTGCCCGTGTGTGCGTATGTGTGTGCATGTACTCGTGTGTGTGTGTGTGTGTGTGTGTGTGTGTGTGTGTGTGTGTGTGTGTCAGAGATGGGTTTAGCTGAGATGAGTAAAGCTGGGTCACATGCTGTCTCTGGTGCTGCTGATATTGCTCCGGCTGTGGGGGGCTTACAGGGGGCACTGCTGAAAGTGAAAGAATTATGACACACACTCACTCACAACACACACACGCACACACATCCAATAACAGACAGTGGCCAGCACACTTTACACCCGCTATTGTCAGGTTACAATATCAGGATGATTCCTGAGTAACATACTCTCGATCAGTGCGACTAGAGTGGGAGTTTGACGTCCTCCTAACTGTAACTGGACTCATATATACAATATATTTACACGTTTTTAACACGCCATTGTCCACTTAAAGTCAAGGACGGGATCAATGCTTTAACTGTATTAGCAATACCATTGTGAGTAAGACAAAGCTCTGCCAAAGACATTTTAAGGGGGTGCCACAGTTTTTAATTTTATATTTAGTTATTAAGTAAATGAAGGATTATTTGTTTCTGTTTATAAAAACTAACAGAGAGATACGACTGTCGGTCTGTTAGCCACCCTGTACATTGTGTTTATTAGGTATTTGGTTTTCAGGTTTCAGGTTTTGTGTTGTTTGTTTGTTTTGTTTTTGTTGAGAAATCAAAATGAGGGAATTAAATAGAAATAGAAATATATTTTTTATCAATAAATTATAATAGATTGTAACATTATGAATATGATTTTTTAATATATATTTTTTTATTGTTATCATTTTTTAGTTACTTTTTAAAATAGGTCAGATCTTATTTCACTGTACGTCTGCATGCAGCCCCTCCATACCCCATTCTCTCTCAATTCATTTTTTCAATTCAATAAGCTTTTATTGGCATGAGATTTCATATCTGTTGCCAAAGCATGATTACAGTATTATTTAAGACAGGAAAAATTAACAAAAGAGAAAAAAAAAATAAGTGAACGAGTAGATAAAAAGGGGAGTGTGATCTGTGAGGAGATGAATTATGTGCTGAAGTGTTGGTTGTCTATATCCTGCTGCATCTGTGGTGCTGACATTATTTTCTTCAAGTAGATGTTTGATTTTAGTCTGGTCAGAGAGTGTCAAAATCCTGGAGTTTACATCTAATTTTTGTAAAGAACTTTGTTCTGATGTCTTCATATGTGCTGCACTGTAGCAGGAAATGTTGCTCTGTCTCCACCTGTCTGTGTGGACAGAGCTGACACAGCCTGTCTTCTCTAGGCAGCCAGGTCTGCCTGTGTCTCTCCGTTGACCATATGAGCTCTCCTCCATGCTCGGGACTGTTGATGAGTGTCTGCCCACACACATTGTGACAGGGCTAACTGTTAGCATCACACGGCTAACATTACCTAAAGGTTATTAACAGAGTTAATGACAGAGTCGAGCTGTTTCTGTGTCAGTGTGTTTGTTTGGACCATTCAACGGCTTTGTGTTGGATGTTAGCCACTGCTGCTGTGTTAGCTCGTGCTAGCCATGTAGATGTTGACTAGACTGTTTGCCTGTAGGAGAGCTAATCCGGAGATGGTCTTAAAGCGCTGCATCTAACGTGTGTAACCTTTAAATATAAATCTCAAATCTTGAAGCTTTTATGCTATTTCTGGACTTTTGTTTCACTTTGTCTGGTGTTGTCTTGGATTTGAGTCAGTTAGGCTTTTATTAACATTTATGCTCATTAAAAATGTATACACATCTATGCCTCCCCACACCCACCAGCCAAAGCTTTGAATATTTGCCGTTGATTACTGCCAAAGCTCCAGAGCCCCAGAAATGCTATTTGGGACAACCCTAACACAGACACACATCTAATGCTAGCAGATAGTAAACGATAGTGGCAGTTGTCACTTTTCTTTTAAGCACACACAGTTTTACCTTAATTGTCTTGAGTGTAAAAACACTGTTAGGCATTCAGAGCTGGGCAGCAGCGCATTATTTCTGTCTGTATTTAAGGTATAAATATTAGCTATAGTAAGCTAACATTAGCTAACGGGACAAAAAGTAAACTTTTAAAGGGGAAACTGGGAGATATCAAAAAGATGAATTTGATCTAAGCTTTATTGTCTGTGGTGGCAGATTGTAACACAGAGAAAATTACATGGGAGTGTGCATCCCATATAGGCTGAGTCTTTCACAGCAGCCTCGGGTTTAAATCTGACTTGTGACCCCGACCTGCATGTCATCCCCCCCTCTCTCTCTCTTCGGCCCTGCCTATTTATTTACGACCAACCTGTCATTAAAGGCAAAATACCCCAACCATCTCCCAACCCCACAAAAAAGATTTAAAAAAGGTAACTACATAAAGTAATGTTTTAAAAAAGACAGAAAACACGGGACTGTCAATCGAAAAAATAAATCTTTTTCCTAATAATTTAATCGTATTTAAAATGCCAGAACAACCATTTCTTAATTCACCGAGCATTGTTTTATGACACATGGTTAAAAAAATCAAACTTGATGCGAGCCATCTTTTGATAGTCGCCCAAAAAGTTTCCGCAAGGGGACAGAACCAAAATGAATGCAACATATCTTAAATTTCAGATTTACAGAAAACGGTTTCCTTCCTCGTCCATACCCCAACCAAAAAGCATTTTTCTTGTCGGCGGTATTTTGTGTAGAATTTCTAATTGAAAATATTGTAACTGAATCTATAACAGCTTTATAAATTAGATCATACACCTGTCTCCATGGCAACGGGATATTGAATATCCCCTCCCAGTGTGGTTTAAATCATAGTAATTTAAGTTTAATTACTAAAACATGAAGTTAAGTCCTTCGTGATTTTAACCTCTTGAAAATGATCATTTCTTTAATGTCATTGAAAACAAAGTATGTTAAATAATATGTCTAATTTTTTATTGTTATAATAATTCAGGGCGTCTGCGGGGTCTTTAAAAGTATTAAAAGTTGATAAATCAAATGTCGGAAAATTAAGGCCCTTAAAAAGTATTAAAAAGTCTTAATCGCGATTTTATGAAGTATTAAATTTTCTTGGCTTTCAAGCTTTGACAAAAAGTATCCATGAATGTATAATTTAATTTCCTATTACAAACAACAATGTGTAGGTAGGCACACTCGGACTACTACTCGGGGCCGCGTACCTGTGTGACATCATGCGACGGCGCACATCCAGGCGCCAAACAGAGGAGCTAAAGACAATAAAAAAATTCTTCTCATCTTATCTGAGTTCTGTGGTATGTTTGTGCTCCATAGATTTAATTGCAAACTACAACTGTTTAGTAAGTTAAAGATGCGTTGCTGCTAACGACAGCTTGAAGTGGCGATGAGGTCTAAAGGTTTTTTGGAAGGTCTTAAAAAAGTCTTAAAAAGGTATTGAAATTAACCTCAGGATTCCTGCATATACCCTGTAATTGAATTATTTTGCATCACACGCCAGCTGTACAGATTTCACAGTATATTCATTGTCCCCTGTGGATGGAGCACTGACCCTTCTGAAAAGCAGTAACAGGCCCATTTGACCTCCTCCATGATGATCTTGTCTCAAACACCTTATGTATAAGATAAAAATAGAGCCCAGTCACAACACTCCTGTGATACTGCATGTGCTGTCTGGTATAATGTTTATGACGTGAGATAAATCAGAGGAAGAAAGGCTGCTTTCCACTGAAGGAAATTGGCAACAATAGTGCTTTTCACATAAAAAGGAGAGAAAGAGAAGCTGCTACACGAATATGCAATATTGAGTCTCCTTTTTTCCCCCACATCTCCGCCTGGTAGACCTGTCAAATTTCAATTTAAAAACTGGTGCTGTGCATTGTAACATTATTTCCCACCATAATAGAAAAGGCAACCTGAGGTTACAATCAAATTCCAAATGCAGGCAAAGGTTTGAAGAGTTTTCAACGAGCTGCTGTTAGCCTAAATGGTAACCAGAGAAAAAAAGTGTTTCTTTTCTATTATTTCTCCCCCCTTTTGTTTCGGCAACGTCGTCTGAAGGTTGCGCTTTGGGAAGGACCTTAATTAAGATTTTTGTGCCTGGGGCTCTGTTTGCAAGCTGTAGTACATCAGGAACGAGCAAGAGCCAGATACAGATCATTGGCTGCCGGGGTCAAGTCATGTGATTAGGAAAAAATATTAACATTTTCACCACGGCGACCCTTCTGACTTGGCAATCAAATATGTTTAGCTTTTTTTCCAAGACAAATAACAGCGGGTAAACTCACTCACTACCTGCCATGACATCACCAGTTTCAATATTTTAGGTGAAAGTGACCTTTAATTTGAAAAATGTGAAGAGGTTGTGGCGCAGCTTTTCAGTGACCTGAATGTTGTTTTTGTGTAAAAGGCGCACACTGTGGAGACAGAGCGAGGGCGTCTACCACAGGAAAATAACACTGCTCACAGATTTATTGATTGAAACAACTTCTTGGGGAAATATTTGATCTTGGCCACAGCTAAATAACACATTCTCACTTCCTGGCAGCCTCATTTCCATGCCGTGAGACGGACGTAACCACGGCTGCTGATGTGTCCGGGACAGATAAGCAGATAAAACATTCACACCCTCTAACCGCAGCTTAATATAGCCAATGATTGACAGCTGGATCTCTGTATTGATTGAATCCAGAGTCTCTTTGTTTTGCAGTACCGATCTCTCCTCCTCTGCCTCCATCGCTCCCCTTCCTGTTTGTTTGGTTTAGTTTTGAAATTCAGGCTGGTTATTACACAGAGAGGAGAGAAGGTTATTGCCTTGTGCGAGGGGGCATTGACTTATAGTGGCCACCTCTGGAGCAGCTCATCTGTCTTTCTCAGCTTCTTGCATCCTCAGTCGTCTGTTAGCGGGCTGGCCTTCCCTTCACACGCGTGGAGGTGGGCTTGTTTAACGCTGATCCCCACTGTGGAGAACGTCAGCTGATCTGCACAGCTGACGCGCTCCTCTTGCGGAGGGCGCATTGGTGTGTTTGACGGCTGAAATGCAGCTCATGAATCTTTCAAAATGAGCAGTTTTTTCATTATAAACGCCTTTTTTGTCTTCTGCCGCCAGTTGCTTTGACAAACAGTCAATGCAGTGAGAAATATCCATTGTAGATTTTAACAATGCTATTAGATTCAATAAGCAAGGGGCCAAGTGGAGGAATTAGCCTATAATTTATCACCAGACTGCCATCTTGGGTATGAATGTAATTTACTCCAGCATGATTTTTTTTTTTTTTTTTGTTATATTGTCTAAAGCTGCTGCATCTACAGGCGTAATGGGATGAGAGGTTGGGAAAAAATAGAAAGTGAGTATATGGAGGGGAGGGAGCTGGCATGAGGCTAGAAGAGACTGCTATTAGCTGTTAATTCTGAAACAAATTATGCAATTAGCTCTGGCATCAGGATGTAGGCCATGAGAGAGGACAGCGTAACCTTCATTTGATCTGTTCTGCGGCGAGCTGGGCGAGAGTGAGAGGGAGATAGAGGGAGAGAGACCCATTTAATAGGAGAATTTCTTTTGCCAAAGCAAAACGCTAACAGTATCCATAAGTGCCACTTTAGCTTCCCTTTGAGTGCTTTCTTTTTCCTATTTATGGAGGGATTTTCATAATGTGTGAGTGGCTTTTTTTTTCTTTTTGAGAAATACTCATGTCCTTAAAACAAAGAGGTAATTTGTCTGTGCATATGAGATAATATTGTCTGGGGAACGGAGCGATTTGCTGCCCCTGCTTGACTGTGAAACAGAGGGAAGGTGTTGATTTCAAGGTGTGTGTACGTGCATGTGTGTGCTCGCCCCCTTTTGTGAGTGCTTCTCTCTCTCTGCATGTGTGTGTGTGTGTGTGTGTGTGTGTGTGTGTGGCACCATCAATAAAGGTCTCAAACAGCGGCAGAACCAATCGTAGCTCTACTTAAATGTTGGCCCGGTTCTCGCTGAGGATTGGTCGTTAGCCTAACACAATCAAATTTGTCCACAGTGAGGAAGTCATTAATTCTAAGTGGACCATTCATTTAATGTTGTTAGGAAGCAGAGAGGCAAGAGTCCCTCGGCATTAGCGGCGTGTGTAACTCCAGTGAAGCTTCACCACAACAAACAACCACTAGATCACGATTCACTTGAGCAAGGTTACACGGTGTAGAAGCTGTGGGAAACACTTATGACCAGGTATTTAAGCTCATAAGAAAACTTAAGAGAATGATGCTCCATGCAGTTTTGACAACCTACAGCTCGAGCTAAAAACATCATGTTTGCTCGCTGTAATATTTCAGAGCTGCGACTGTTTGTTTGCCATGTTTCACTGATTTCAGTTTTTAATGAGATGCTGCGAACAAGTATGACACAAGCTCAACACAGACCTTTGTTAACCCCTTTTCTCACACACTTTTAATACATTGGGCACGCTGTCACGTATACATGTCACTATGGTTACCAGTTGATATAACTTTAATATACAAATCACTTTCTTCACAGATCATAATATGCAGCTGGTTTCATTAGCAGTGTGGCTTTTGTGTCAGTGGTTAAATCACATATCACAGAATACTGGTCGGCTTGTTTAGTTTTAAAGGTACTCTATGAAAAACTGGATTGGAGTTCTTGGATCGGCATATTTCCATGCAGTCCGATCCAATGCCGATGCACCGGCTATCGGATCAGGACATCCCTACATGTAGCACCAACCTGTTTGTATAGTAGCCCAGAATGGACAAACCAAATGATACAAGATATTTTGGGGGGCTTTTTGCCTCTATCTGAAAGGACAGGTACACTGAGTGCGTTTACATGGACAGTTTAATTCCCTTTTCATTTGGAATGAAAGTTAATTCCTATTAAAAGTGATCTTGTAAACACCTAATTCGGAATGAAAATGGCCAATGCGATTAAAAATTCATTCCGATGTAAGGGGCTGGAATATTCTGTTTCTATTTCCGAATGAAAGAATTTCTTGCACTCGTATACACTCATTCCTCTTTAAGTTCATTCCGGCCTTTTTGCAAATGCTCATTTCCTTGCCCTTCTGGCGCAGTGACGTATATAGCACACACGCGACTCATTGCACTCACCAGTTTCCATTCGCCACAGCACTTCGACCTTCTACCTCTCTTCTCCTCCTCAGCAGACGATGCATTAGCAGAACAAGGTTGTTGTCGTCCTGCTGCTTCAAGAATATAAGCAAAACGCGCCCAAAAAAGGCACTAAGAACGGCGTCATCAAGCATCTTGTTATCTGGAGCGAGGACTACAGTGTTTTCCTCCGGTAAACATAAACACGTAACATCTGCCCCACCCCTTATCCAATCAGAAACCTTCCCTGCCCCAAACCTTGCGCGGACCCGAATAAAGGCGATTAAACTGATCTCCTGTGTAAACCCTCATTTGGAATGAATATCTCCCATGTAAACTACCTGGAAAGACTTTAATTCCAAATGATTTCATTCAGATTTATTTCATTCTGAATGAGAAGCCATCATGTAACTGCACCCAGTGTGACAGTGGGAAAGAGAGGGGGAATGACGTGCAGCAAAGGGCCATGGGCCTTCGTGCACAGTGCGCCTGCTCTACCAGGTGAGCCAGTTGGCGCCCCACACAGATTTTTTTTTTAATGTGAAGCTGCTTTATTCAGTAAGTTTACTGGTTTAAATCCGTTTGTGTTGGAGAGACCTCTGTGGATGATTCAGTTCTCAGTAAAAAACCCCTGAACATCTGGATCTTAAATTACCAGAGAAAAAAGTTGAGCACATGATACTGGTGCTCAACTAGTAGTAGTAGTCAAACAATGTCAGGGAAACACTGATTTTTAATGTGAAACTGCATTTTGGGGCGGTTTTACCGATTTAAATCACTAGATCCATTTGTTTTTGAGAGGAAGAGACCTCTGTGGATAATTCAGCTCCCAGTAAAAAACTCCTGAACATACGATTTAATTCCCTTTATTGTCATTGTAAATAAATACAACGGAAATTAAATGCACAGAATAAAGCTGAACTTATTGTTTAAAAATGATTAATAAATAATAAAGGGGGGGATACGATATTGTTCATTCATACTCTCAACACACACGGATCTTAAATTACCAGAGAAAAGTTTAGCACACAATGTAAGTACTGGGGTAGCTGCCATCTGCAACGAGCCAAACATTGTCAGGGAAACACGGATTTGTAATGTGAAACTGCTTTATTAAGTATTTTTACAAATTTAAATCACTGGATCCACTGGATTCTTTTTTTTTTTTTTTTTTTTTTGGAGAGGAAATGACCTCTGTGAATAATTCGGCCCCTGGTTAAAACCTTCTGAACATCTGGACCTTCGTTAACAGAGAAAAAAGCTGAGCACACATTTGCAGATGTGCAGTAAATGTTAGTGGCAGCTAAAAAAACAAACAGATTTTTGATATAAAACTTCTTTATTTGGAAACAACCTCCTCCTGAGCATTTGGATCTTGAATTACCTGAGAGAGAGAGAGAGAGAGAGAGAGAGAGAGAAAAGTTGAGCACACAGTAGTAGGTGTGCAGAAACAATAGTGGCAGCTCAACTGGGGTAGCAGCCTTTTTGGAACAAGCCAAACAGCGTCAGGGAAATATTGATTTGTTTTTATCACCAATCACCAGATTTTTTTTTTTTTTTTTTTTTTTTTTTTAAAGAGGATGAGATGATTTGGCTCCTAGTTAAAATCTTCTGAACACCTGGTCTGTCAGTTATCAAAGAAAAAAGTTGAGCACACATTTGCAGGTGTGCATAAAACATCAACTCCAGCTACTACCAGCTAGGATTTTTAACATTTAACTGCTTTATTCACTGTTCATAACCAGGAAAATGACTGGGTCTGTTTGTTTTGGAGAGGAGGAGACCTCTGTGGATAATTTGGCTCCTGGTGAAAACCTCCTGAATGTCTGAATCTTAAGTTAGCAGAGAAAAAAGTTTAGAAGAGAAACGCTTATTAGTATTGTGAAACTGCTTTATTCAGTGTGTTTACTGGTTTCAATCACCTGGCTTGTTTGTTTTGGAGAAGAAGAGACCTCAACCTCTCTTCCAGTCTGCAGTCCTCACCGCTAGATGCCACTAAATCCTACACACTGCTCCTTTAACACCACAGAATAATAAAATGAGAGTTTGCTTGGAGACCCTAATCTTTAGGAGGTCTAGTTCTGGTTGTTTAGTCTGCACCAGAGTTTGATTGACAGCCTAAATGAACCAAACCAAACATGCAAACACACCAGGTTTTGTTTGACCCAAACCAAAGAGGGTAAGTGATTTGGAATATAGATGTGGCATTAAATTTAACTTAATTGAATAGATTTTTTTATGTAGAAATTTCTCTTCAGTGATGTGTTACACAGTCATACAGTTTGGCACATGCAGAGGCTTACTATTCCCTGATGACCAAAACAAACCTGACCAGCTTCTGTCTGAGTTTTAGAGCCAATTCATTGTGGCTCGGTCCGTTTCTAAAAGCTTAGTGTGACACAGGTTTTGGGTAATGATTTGGGATGTTATCAGCGCAGAGCAGGAAAGTAAACAGCGGCGCTATCTCCAAAAGGTTAGCCATATGTTAAATCAGTGGCAGGGGACGGGAGGGAGAACAGCTGCTTCCCCCACTGCTATCTGACAGCTCGCACACACACGATATACACACACCTGTGTGTGCACACTCACTGCTGCTGGAGTCATATTGATTATGCTGCGTGCATGCGTGTTAAGGAAAATGAAACGTCCGGAGGAAGAAAAAAAAAAAACATTTTCCAGACAGACAGACAGACAGACAGAGGGACACTTAGACTCATCTGGAACATGAAGTGTAGCGCAGGCTTGTTTGGTGACCATGGTCTCTGCATTCAGAAATAGCAGACACACATGTGGGCAAGACATCTGGAAAGCTGAGCAGACCAGTGATCAAAATCAAGCCAATGTGTAAACAAAACAAGGCGGCTATGCAGTATTAGCCGGCCAGCTGTCAGGATGAAGCTTGTGTAAATTAGTCTCTTTCTAACAGCTTCCAATTCTTTCTTTATTTATTTGTGAGACAGGGAAAGACGTATTAACAATACAGTAAACAGAAAGTGAATTTAATGGCTGTTTCTTTCTGTTTGTGTTGGGACGCAGCGAGTGGGCGAGGGGAGAATTTTGTGCAATGATAATATAATAATCACACAGACTTTGCACAAAATGAATGACGTGCATAATTACTGTGATGCTGCATTTGTGTATTATCATACTGTTATCATGCAGTTGTCTTTCATGTCCGACGTTTTCACAGATGATTATCTAATTGGCATACAATTTCACACAGTAGAAAGCTCAAAGACTCCTATTATGCACCACTGCTTAATTAAAGTCGCTTTTCGCACTCATGAAATCCTGTCACAAAACCCTTTTCACAATTCCTACATGCAGTCGTCTCACACATAATTGTATTATGGACTGCATTACATTGTCCCACTTTAATTCACAGCCCGCGGCTTACAAATTGTGAAACAAAGACCGGAGCGTATGTGGGATTCACTGGCTTCTCAGACTCGCTTTGTGACAGCGCAGACTCAGTGATTATTCCCTCGATAGGCTGAAATCCATCTGATCACCTTGTAGAACAAAAGTCAGGAAACAGATGGAGTCTTAAAACATAAATCAGGATTGCTTGGTATTTAGCGTCTTCAAAGAACAAGTATATACTGTACTTTTGTACCAATTTTCTAGTGAAATCTCACTTAACCCATGTCTGATATTAAAACTAAAATCTGTGTGTACTTCAGGAAGAATAACTGCTACTCTGGAAGTAACTAATGGGGATCCAAATTAACACATAAACAAAACAAATGTAAATGTGCTTCACGTGACGAATACACATGGATTAATAGAAAGGTTTGTTCATGTGTAACCTTAAATTCCTTTGATTGGTTGAAACAAATGAGACAGATCTTAAGTTCCCTGTGAACCCCTTGTGCTTAGCTAGGTAATGTGAAACAAACTGTAGCTCCTTTCACAACACAGACACATTTCGGTTCTCTCAAACAAGCATTTATTTTGGGCATTTCTGTCTTCCTGAAGCATCTCCTTCTTGTCACGCTGTGAAAAGTAGGCTCTGCGACACAGACATAGAGCCTACGCCATAACCTACGCCGTAGCCTGACGTGTACCTCCCCAGAAATGTAACTACACATCACAGCTGAAACCATTTCCCTCAGTGGAAACAAAGCTTTTATTTACTTTAATTTCACAGATAAGAAACAATAAATTGTGAGGACAATAAAGCCTCCACAAAAATAGCATTTTAAGTCTTGTGTGTGATTTATCCTGGCTTCATTTGAGCAGAGGATATCTACACTGGTCGCTAGGCTAATCTGTACAATGTAAAATGCCATAGGCTTGTGCTAATAACGTTAGCATGTTGTATTTGTTTGGAAAACGTGTTTAGTATAAGACAGTTGTTTTGTCAGTGAACCTTGTGAGTTGTAATGGAGCCGAATTTTGTAACGTTACCTTTAAATGTTGCGGTTGTCCCTGGCTTCATATGAGTAGAGGAAATCTCTGCTAGCTGCTAGGCTAATTTATATAATGTAAAATACCATAGGCTTGTGCTAATAATGTTAGCATGTTGTATTTGTGGGGAAAATGTGTCCAGATGAAGACAAGTGTTTGTCTGTGAATGCTGCGAGTTATAGTGAAGCTGATTTGTGTACTTGTGTTTGAAATTGTGTCTATTAAGCCATGTTTAATGTGTGTTTAATGTGTTTTTTCAAGCAGACTTTACAGCACTTCACAGAAACCTCCCCACCGACTAGTGTTTTGGAGGTGTAACTGCAGAGTGACACAGACACACCACCGCACAAGTATACTGTAAATGCTCGCAACAGTGTAGTTGAAGTGTGTGGGCTACGGAGTAGGGTCTGCCGCACAGTTATCAATCAGGCTTAACATGACATAAGAGAAAACAAGATAGCAGTCAGAGAACATGAGAAACAAAGTGAATTAAAACACCTTGGTAGCTGCGTCATGAAAAGAGTTTCCAAAAATGCTTAAAGTCCATAAAATGTCTCTCCGGCCATCTTTCCAACCATTCACTTCGGCCTCAGACATTTACAAAACAAGCCATACTAGCCAGACATTCTCAACACCCAGCTATACACTGTCCCACAGCAAATTCCACTGTAGCAGCACACCTCAGAATGAACATTAGTTCTGCCACAGACACAAATATAAGTAAACACTGAACCAGTACTTTAGTAGCTTCAACCCTCGTAATATGTACATTTTACCCTATATACATCAACTCAGTCACATGAGATTTACAATTTATCCTTAATGAACTGAATTATTTATCCATGTATTTATTAAATTATGAACTTTGTTATGCATCATGCACATTTTATACTAAACATTTTTAAACAGCACTTACACAAATGTAGAAATGGCGGACCCCACCACTAACAAAGGAGATAACTCCATAGTAGAGCTGCAACAATTAATCAATTAATTGTTTAGTTGTCAACCATCGATTTAATCCCAAACTTATTTTATAACTTAGTAAGCCGTTTGAGTAATATTTATCATGAAACAGAAGTAAAAATTGTCTAATTCCAGCTTCTTAAATGTGAATATTTTCTGGTTTCTTTACTACTGCGTGACAGTAACGTTTATATCTTTAGGCTTCGTGGAACACTGATCGACATTTTTCACCATTGTCTGACATTTAAATAGACCAAACAACAAAGCAAATGGTCAAGAAGATAATTGACAAATTATTCAGCAATGAAAATAATTGTTTGTTGAAGCCCTACCTTAAAGAGAGGTAAGTGCTGATTCAGATTTTAATTTTCCTGTGAATCCCTCGTGCTCAGCTTGGCAGTGTGAAGCAAGTGTAGGAATGGCGGACCCTGCCACTAACAAAGGAAAGAACTGTATATTAGAGCTGCAATGATTAATCGATTAATTGATTAGTTCTCAGCCACCAAATTAATCCCTAACTAATGTGATAACTGATTTATTGGTTTGAGTAATTTTTTCACGAAATGAAAGCAACATTTTTCTAATTGCAGTTTCTTAAATGTGAATATTTTCTGGTTTATTTACCACTGTGTGACAGTAACGTTTGTATCTTTTGGCTTCGTGGAACACTCATCGACATTTTTCACCATTGTCTGACATTTAATAGCCCAAACAACTGAACGATTAATCAGGAAAATAATTGACAAATTATTTGGCAATTAAAATAATCGTTTGAAGGAACCCCAGAGAGGTAACTGCGTATTTAAATATTAATACACTTAATGGCTAGTTATAAAACAAATGCTAATGATAAATAGTACCAAAAATTGGGTCTGATTTCATGAAACTTTTAAGGTGGTATTTTTCAGGGGCTGGGTAAACACCTGCAGTGAAGCCACATTATGGCAGGATGAGATGGAGTACTTACATTTTACTGGAGATATAACATCTCCTGTAACTGCAGCATGAGATTGCTGTGTCTCCAACTGGACAGGAGATTTTTTAAAATAAAAATCAGCATTTACTTTTTATATCGCTGTTAATATATTAACCAAATTACTTTTAGTTTTGTGTGTTGACAATAAACAAACCAAAGACAAGGTCCCTCCAGAAAACAGACTCCACCTCTTTGCCAATTATCAGATTCTGTCTGCAGCAGTCCAGCGAGCAGCAGATAATGTAACAGCTTTGCCTCTGTGTGCCTGCTCCATCACCGCACAAAACACACATCTGGCACCTCCACATTCACCACTTAGCTAAATTACATTACTTCTAGCCTAGCGCCTCTAACAAGGTGCTCTGTGTGTTTCGCTAGCTGGGAAAATAGGACGAGAACATGGCAAGAGACAAAGAAGTGGAGTAGCTAACATGGTGTTAACAATTGCTCAGTGAGTTCCTCTGCTTCCCATTACACACACTTTGCACCTTTTAACCTTGTTAGCGGGGCACGGCAGCGCGCCGCCCCCGAATGCTTGTTCCGTAATTAAGGGTGGCTCAGGTGCTAGATTTATGGAGATTTGCGGGCCTGTGATTAAAATTGAAATTTAATTCTGGTAATCTGGCAGAGGTGAGGGAAGAGGAATATTGAATGTGAAAGGGGAGGGAAGGACGGTTTGGGTGGTTGGCTAGCCACATATCAGTGGGAGATACTTCACACAGGCTGTTCAAACATGGACTTAAAACAGGCTTATCTCCCCAAAGGTTAATGAGGAGCGGCTGGCTGCGCCTGTTACAAACGCACAACAGAGGTCTCATCTTCTACTGCACGGCGGCGTGTCAGTCACAGAAATACACACACTCTCTCTCACACACACTCACACACGGGCTGGATAAGCTGCAGGCATCACAAGCCCACAGCCTCACTGATAGAATTCTCGTTTCCAATAACATCCTCAGACGACTTAATTACTTTTCCTTTTGATGCGACTCACAAGAATAAGCGGACTCTAGATGAAATCTCTCTTTTCTCCATCTGTGTGTGTCTCTCTCTCTCTGTTTCTCCGTCCTCACTGATAGCTGATAATTTAGTTGTGGCATTTCAGATAGCCGGGCATGACTCTGAAGTCCATTTCCCTGAGTTGTCATACAGTTTATGGAGTACACAGTTCACAGTGCAGTCCTCGGCTAGTGACACGTGCGCGAATCTGCCGGGGCAGTACAGAGAGTACAAATGACATGTCGACAGTTTTGTTGTGTGGCGGTGGTGTGTGGTAAAAGTGGAGCTAAATGAAGTCAGAGAAAACACTTTTGTGCTTCTGGACCTCTGTGGACAGTGTCAAAGTCGAGATAAAAGAAACAAACCAAGATTTTTTTTGTGTATAAGGCACACACACACACACACACACACACACACACACTTGCACTCCCTTGGCATGGCTCAAAGAATATGTGCCGTTAGCCTTTTGTTCTCTCCTTTTTTATCTAACTCCTGACCAAAGTAAAAGTGTGCCACAACAAGACGGAGAAATGTTCCATTTTACCTCGGGGTGCCCCATTTACCATTTTGAAGTAACCCTTTTATTCCCCTGGTGTGTATGCGCTTCCTTCTATTGTTGCTCCCAAAATGAATAGAGGCTCCGACATTCATTCCAGGGCATTAAATCATGCGTATCCTGGACAAGCACATACTGCAGATTTATGTTGATGCCACAGAGGTTTATTGTAAATGCAGCAAGCTGTGTGAGGCACAGTATGTGGATGTCCACCTTGTTTTTCACCTGCAGGGAAGCAAGTGGTTTCTCTGTCTTATCAGCACACAGTGGTGTTTAGGCCTGGCAGGGGGGAGGTGTGTGTGTGTGTGTGTGTGTGTGTGTGTGTGTGTGTGTGGAGTGGGGGTTTCCTGTATGCAGCACTATATTTTTAGTAATGTATATATTTGTGTTGGATCGTACATACGCGCTTGTTGCATTTATTTATGAGCTCATGTGTGTACTTACGAGCGCCCCTTTTTTTCTTCTCATCTTAAAGGAACAGTTCCACATTTTCAGAAACTTGCTCACTTGCTTTTTAGTGGAGAGTTGGATAAGACAATTGATACTACTTATCTGCCTATTAAGTATAAAGCTACAGACAGTTAGCTTAGCTTAGCATAGATACTGGAACAGCTACACTGGCTTTGTCCTAAATTCATAAAATCCACCTACTAGAACTTTTTGAGCACACTGATAAGCACAAAATATCTTTTTTATTTAATCTTTACAAAACAACACTTAATGGATGGTTATGTTTAGGACTATTTCTAGTTTGGGAGTTGTAACTGGTTTCCCTGGCAACTGCTCAGACACATAACTTCACATAACCTCCAGTAAAACAGGGAATTGTTGGTGTAATGCTTAGGTTTTTGTACAGATTAAACGAACAAAACACAGTGTGTTAATTATTGAACTTTAGAAGTGTTGGCAGGTGGATTTAGGGCGAGGTAACGACTATGAATTATATATCGGTATCCTTTCAAGCAATATATAAATTTAGACAATACTGTTTAGATCGTCAAGTTGCGTTACATAACTCCTCCAGAACTGTTCATCTCTCCTCTCTCACACTCTCTCTCTGTTTAATCTGTCTGTTCATTAGTCTACAGTGTGACATCGGTCTATATGTTGCACGTGCTACGTTAAATCAGGCTGTGAGATGAAAATTATTATTGAAATTGATTGAAATTATCGCAGTAGCACACATGGAGTACAGTGCTGTGCTGCATGTGTGAGAGACAGAGCTGCTTGGTTGCGTCAGGTCTAAGTTTGCATGCTAGTGTGTAGGGGTGGGGGAAATTTCCGAATCTTAGATGCATCGCGATTCGGACATGGACGAATCTGAATCGATTCACAAACATCCAAATTTCGATTATTTAAATCTGTTAATTAGAGTAATACAGAAGGTTCTAAATAATGCGGAACTAAGAAGCGCAGTACGTGTCATCTCCGGGACACTTTGAGATGCGCACCTGGAGCAGACACGCCGACACGCGCACAGAGGAAAACAAACATGGCTGACCGCCACCCACCTTGCCGTGAGATCCGAACAGCTCCTTCTACAACGTTGACGGCGGAAGCGAACTGGACAAGAGCCACATTATATGTAAGCTGTGTCGTGCTAAAATAAAATACTTTGGCAACACAACAAACATGAGAAGCCATGTAACTCGATTCCACCTGACGGAGGAGTCAGGGAGACGGCAGGCTGTTGTTGCTGCGGCAACTAGTGGCGCTACTGACCAGAGAACAATCGAGGAAGCAATTAGAAAGCTGCCACCCTCATCTGGAAAGGCGAAGCGAATTACAAAGGCCATCGCGGCATTTATTGCCAAGGATTTGCCTCCTTCTTCTGTCATTCAGCACTAGATTCATTTGAAAGGCCAACAACAACAACTTCTGTCTAACTCATGTATTTGTTGATATAATACTAAGCAAAAAAAAGGATTAAGAGGATTGTAAAGGAACTTAAAGTGGAACTACGCCCATTTTCATATGTTCATAGGTTTATTCAAAGTGGACGGATGATGTCACAGGAAGCTTTGTGCTTCATTACTATGCCAATCTCACAGAGGAGGACGACACTTGAACTGTTTCCTCTAGTTTGTTTTGCTATCAAAGCTAGCTTAAAAAGTTAGCCTTCCAGAGAAATCCAGTATTCCTCTTAATACCTCCCCACCTGACAGCAGCTAACAGCTGACAGCGGCGCTGCCCTGTGATTGCATTACCTTCCAGTAGTGATGGCCAAATGAAGCCTCATGAAGCATTTTCTGTATTTTATGAGCCCACTAGATGGCACTTTTTGTTCAACAAAATGTTGAAAGCACACTGAACTGCCATTCTTTGAGCCTCTCTCTTTAAATCATGAGCGCCATCTAGTGGGCTCAAAAAATAAAGAAAACACTTCATGAGGCCTCATTTGGCCATCACTACCTTCCAGCAGCTCTTTCCACCTGGGAAAATCTACCCCGATGTTGACCCTCGTTTTTTGAATTCGCCGGTCACGTTGCCTTTTTGATTCCCTTTTGCGCTTTCTTGGCGACGAGGATTCCGTCTCCCGTGATGCTGCATATGCATGATCCTGCATTATGCTCAAAGAGTGGGACTTTGTTATGCTGCAATGGTGTCGGGGTAGTAGCTAAGCGCCTCTTGCTCCTCTCCTTCGGCATCTCAGTCACGCAGCGCTGGCCTGGCTCTCTACGAAAACTGGCGGATGTATTTTCAATATGGCAAAATGTTATGGAACCCCCCCCCCACCGATGACTTGCCCGCACAATGTACAAACAAATCCAAAATTCTCCTTTTATGAGAATAAGTCAGATTATTGGTGGAGGTAATAGTACACCAATGGTGACATATTTATGAATGCAGACATCGATTTTTGCCAATAAACAACTGAAAATGTTACACAATGTCCCTTTAAAGGCCGACACAGCTCAATAAAACATGACATTGATCTAGTCATTTTTAGACATTTTAATGTGGAAAAGTTACATACTATATCTTTAATTATAGAAATGTAGAAACAATGAATAAAATAAGAAAGTAAGAAGGAGACTTGTTGAAGCGGTGCAACCTCTGACACCACTGAGAAAAAAAAAGTTTAAGAGATCAACCGATTTTCTGTACTGTAAGTTTAACTCTGTTGACTCTAAGTTTCTGCTTACATGTGACAATGCACATTTCCTCCTGTGTCTGTGATGGAGAGTACTTTCATTCACGTGTGTGTGTTCCCAGGACTTAGTTTTGCAGCTGCAGCAGCGGTGGCAGCGCTGGCAGCATGGCGTCTCTCTGGCCGGGGTTGTGTCAGCTACTGAGATGAATAGCCCTCTGCTCTCGGCCCACTAAGTAATCCAGCCAATGATGAATCGCTGCTCTCACTGACACCCAAATTGGAATCATTGGGTCCGGGAGCCAAACTGGAAAAAAAATAACAACAACAACAACAAAAAAAAAAAAAAATCCAAACAAAAAAAAAAACCAAAAACCAGAGGGCCTCTGGCGGCTGCGTCAAGTCATCTGTTACCGTGACGCTTTCCAAGGCCGCACAAGGTATTCCCCCCTCTGTGTGCCCAAGGCCTCTGATAAATAGAAAAACAAAGGGCCTTTCAGGAATGTGTCACGTTGATATCCCTCCCCATCAAAATGCTGCTGCTATGATATTCCCCATCTGTGGTCGTTAGACTGATAGCTGCAGCCAAGGCCCCTCGTAACATGAGCGTTTGTCATGATAGAAAACCTGCAGCACAACCATCAGAACTTTACAGTTTTCCGAAACATCTGAAATGATTTTTAACATTTAAAAGTTTTCCTTTTGCTTGTTTTATCATCTCAAATGCTTCCCACACTGAACACCAGCCTGTGTTAGCCCACATTCAGCCAGTGGTGGCCTGTGTCTGTTGGCGGCGCATGTTAAACAAATCCCTTAACACAAGGAATGACTTAATGAACTTAATGAGGTTTTCTAATTACAGAGGGAAGTTAGCCCATGTCAAATGGGCCTTTTCTGCCTTCCTTGACATGGATTAACAGCCGGACTATTAAATCCAGCCCTGCATTACAACAGAGGAGAGAGTGAGACACAATCAGTCATATCTGCTGTAATTCTGGCCTACATTCAGAGACATGCTGCTTCATTTGAAGTGAATGAAGCTTGTATTTTTCGGAGTAGCCTGAGCGAGCCTTAGGCACGATCTGAAACCTCCACTTGAAACCTTCTCAGGGATGGTGAATGGGGAATAAAAACAGGAACAGAAATGTTTTAGTGTCTGAACCATGAAGGCCATAACCTTCACATTAATAGGCTTGATATAAAATAGACATTATTCCATGAGTTCGGACTGTTCCTCTCTGCCATTTATCCCTTTACACTTCTTCCTTTCTTGTTCACTCATTGATGCTTTTTGCTCTTTTCTCATTCTATTTCTGTCTCTTCTCCTGTCTCTCTAACTCCTCCATGGCAGGGAGGATGATTTACTTTGTCATCATTAACACATCAAAAGACCCAAGTGTGTATTTCAAAGTCATCTGATAACTGATACTCTTTAATGGCGCACTGGAACAGTAATTAATTTCAAAAACATCCCATTTATTTGTTCTGGAAGTGAATGCTCCCGCCAAAGCGGCATAAATCCTGTCTGTTGCAGCAGCTCAAATTAATTTACGTGTTGCGTCTCCTCGCATCCTTTGAGAATTTAATTATCTCAGCAAACAGGCTCTGGGTGTGTTGAATATACATTCTATCAACAGAGTTGTACTGGAGCCAAAACAGCACAGAGACATGTTGTTTCATTCTGACTCTTCTGTGTTGTTGCAGGTAGTCGCTTGCCATGAACATGAGAACAATGCTGTTAAAAGCAAACAGATGAAGTAGAGATAATATCATTGAGTGTTGAATAACACAGTGCAGAGGCAGCCTCTGAATGCCACCCAGTGTGTCCACCTACTCCTCAGTTAGAGTCCCCTCTTCACGTCCCTGTTAGCACACTTGATCCGAGTCAATCTGGAGGCCTAAGTGCTCTGGATTTCTGAGAGTAGCTTTTGGCGAATGGGGCAGACCCACTTAGATGACAGTCATCCTGAGATAAATGACAGATGGACACAGAGCTGAGTTCACATCAGGTCGGCTGAGGTGGACTGAGGATGCTTCCCTTGACCCATAACGGTCAGGAAGCAGAACACTGTCACTGCCAGCTTTGCTGATGTGAAGCTTTGACATTTGTATTTATGGGAATGGTGAACTGATCAGGTTTGGACACAATGGATCGCAAGTCATTAGCATGGTCTGGACCTAAACAACAATGCTGAGCCTTGTTTGAGCTGACAGGAAGCTACTTGCTGTAGCTCTGGTTGAGGGTGAGAGGCTGTCAGTAAATAGTTTGTTGGGCACTGGGAAACAGAGATCTGTGTGGGTGCATGTGACCCTAAAAAAGGCATATTTTAGGATGACTCAGGGTCAGTTTGACAACCTGCTGTCTATCGCTGGGCAGTATATCTCTGGGTATCCAGCAACATTAGTAGCAACAGCTACCACCACTCTCTCCACCATTGTTTACCAACTGTAAACTTGTTGTTGTGACCACCACAGTAGGCCCATCTCTCAAATCATCCGACTGGACAATGGGAAAAAAGAAGACGTGTGGCGCTTTCCTGCTCTGAGTTTTTTCAACTCTAGGAGTTCAGAGCGTTCCTTTAAAAAGGCAAGGTACCTCGAGCGCAGAAATGCAAAGCACGTCACAACACAAAAACAAGGAGCAAAAAGCTTCATTCTCATTTAAAACAAAAAGCCGTCTCCAGCTGCTAAAACGCTTTCTGTGTTGTCAAGACTTTACGTGGATAGAGGCAAATAACAGAACAGCTACAACAGTCTGGCAAGTTTCGAAAACGACATTACTTTGCCTTTAAAGCAGAAAAAAATAACACTTAATGATATTATGATATCCAAATTATAAGACAATGTCTAATCTCATATCACAGTATGGATATAATTTCGACATATTGGCCAGTCTAGTTTCCATCTGCTACTGTTTTGTGAATCAGTAGTTGGGAGCATTGAGATAAACATTTTGTGATGTTAATTGTCCAGTTGGGAGCTAAAAGCAAAGCATGGTTAAACCACGGAGCAATAAAATGACATAATGAAAGCAGTGAAGAAGAGGTGATGGAAATATGTATTTATACCTGTTAGATGTATTGATTTGAGGAACATTAGTCTCCTAATCGCTCTCACAGATTTAATATTTTCTAACTGGAATATTTAATCTCTGCGGTGGAGCAAAGGCTTCAGTGATGTTTAAAGCGTTTATTTAATTTACACCAACTTTCCCACCCTGTGAAATGTGTGTGCCTCTAACATCCACTGTCAGGTTTGCAAGCTTTAATTTAATTTCTGCTCATGTCTGGCTTTGGTGTAATTTTAGACTTGTTTGTGTGTTTAAAGTTGGTTAACTGTGATTATTTTTTAGATTTGTAGAAAATGAGTAAGGCAGGGCAAGAATCATCTGAATTGATTTAATAACATAAAATATGAAGGACACACACACACACACACACACACACACACACACACACTGCGAACCAGATTTCAGACTGTTTCTCACATGAATTTTTAACTCCAAATCAAACTGTGTTCTTGTTTTTGGTGGAAGTCATCAACTTTTAAGTCGAGTTAGCAATACATTGTGTTTTTACTCATTTATCTTTTATTGCATATTGATTTCACCCATGTGGTGGGTGGCGGGGACTTGGATGTGTTTCTGTAAACTAATACCTTCCCGTTAAGTTGTTTTTGAGAACGCAATTCAAATATTAAATCAGGTTTGAGTGATGTACAGGAGTTGAAATATGGCAATAAAAGAGTTACAGCTCCCTGTCATCTTTGTTTTGACAGACGATCCTGGCGCAGCACACACACACACACACACACACACACACACACGTACATGCAAACAGCCAGACAAACAGATACACACACTCACGTACACAAAGTCAGCATGATTCGTTGGGGATTTTCTCACAAATCGGCCCCCTAAAGGGAAAGAGGCCGGCATAAATCAGCTGGTGTCAGGGCTACAGACACCCACGGCTCCTTATCACCACACGCAGGCGGACACACTCACAGATTGATAGGTAGATAGTCGGTCTGACAGGCAGGGCGACAGGCAGCCAGGTAGAGAGGCTTACAGAAGCATGCACACAGACAGTGGGAGGAGGTGGACGGAGGGAGGCAGTAACACGGGGAAAAGCAGTGATTACAAGGACACTGGTCACAATTCTTACACTTGATATTGACTTGACGATTCTTATTAATAAAATTGAAATGATCCATTACCTTTTATTAGCTTTTCCATTTCAGATTAACACAACAGGAAAAACAGCCTGCAGCCAGTTCATTAAGTCTTTTACATTTGCTATTGTAAAAACACAATTTGTGAGCTGTGTGGTTTGTTCCTGGTACAAATTCTGACAATGCTGGCTACAGTGAGACCCCATCCTTTAGGGCCCTGACATACCAAGCCGACAGTGAGTAAGGCCATTGGTCAATGTTGGGCCATCAGAGAGCATCTGTCACTCCGTTCTTTTGCAGTGTGTCTGCACCATTGGCACTAGTTGGCCCTTACCAGCTTTTATTGTCTGATTGAGCATGTTGAATGGACGCTGAAGCAAAATGAGCTCGCTAGTGGATGAAATTACTCTGATTGGCTGTTCAGCTCAGTGCACGAGAAGAGAAACGGAAGTGAGGAAAGTAAACAAACAACGTAAGTCAAGAGGGAGTGAAATTGAAACAAACCTCTTTATTAGATAAAGTTTGCTTATTGAACTCTTTAGCCAAAATGGCTCAAAACTGTTTGCTAACACACACTAGATAAAGTCAAAGTCAAAGTCCATTTATTTGTCTCCCTTGGGAGAAATTTGGATTGGAGACAGGGTACTACTGCTTTAAACAACACAAAACATACAACGTAACCAGATAGCAATGTGCAAAAGATATTTGCTCATCTGAGCTGTGCAATTTGCCATGCGTTCACGTTGAGTTAAGGTGCCGGTACACCTTAGAGTGCTGGCACATATTAAGATATCATTCTATATCATATCATGGCAGATATCATTCTTTCAATGTCAGATTGTCTTGTTAATGTGCTAATTGACTAACTAGTGTCTTGAATTCATCCCATTGGTCTTTGAGTTTCCGATTTTTGAATGAGAAATACAGACTACTGCCACCTACTGGTACGGCGAGTTATTTCATCTCAGCCAGGTGCAGATCGAGGTGCTAGTTGGCCCTTGGCTGTAGTCTTTGTGTTGTGTTGAAGTGCAACCTATTGACCAAGACACAGGCGATGTGAGGCGACGCCACTGGAACTTTAATGTTGGTTTGGTGTGTCTGGGTCTTTCGTCAAGTTTTTTGACATTTGGAGTTTACAATGACAACAGCGGCAGATTTACCCCTCAAAATTCTTAGTAATCATATCAACAACAGGTCTTCAAATGCAGGTTTCAAATTACTAACCACTTGCCATTGACTTTTCCACTCCCAGTGGCAGCTGGAGCTAGCTGGCTAATTAAGTTCATTAACGTTAGCTTCATGAGTTGTTTGAAAATGCTGCTTCCGGCAGACTAACTGTTTTCAGATGACTCTTTAAAATGAGCATCTTGCTAGACAGGTCTTAAATATGCACTACACAACAACATATATGACATCACACTAAAAGACTGAAGCAAAAGCTGCATGACCCTGGCAAAAAGTCAACATCCTCACATGTTGAAGACATGGACATAGAGAAATAGCGTAACAAATTTAAAACCATGGCCATCACATGTAGCATTTACATTTCCAATAGAGAGGTTGACAGAGACGCTAACATTAGCCTAAGCTGAAATTAAATCCAGGAAACACAAGCAAGTCCAGTTGCCTACGATATTAGCACTTACGATTACCATGACCTGGATGACTGAGAATCTTCACCGACAAAATACATCCAGGATCGGCTTCCAGTGTTGGGAAATACTACACACAGTACATGTGCTGGTCATGAAGTTACTCTTTTGCATTGGTTTTGGAAAGATTAAATTATTTGTCTTCCTTCCTGACACATAAATACAAAAATACAAAACAAAACATGTAGCCAAACAACAAAACCATCCTAAAAACATGTATTACACAAAAGTGGATGCGTGCAAATCATTGCTTTACTGTTTTCTTTTAGTATCCGCAGTTTTAAATTTAATTCAAGCATTTGACCAAGACCTTTGAGCAGATTTGTGACAGTCTGTAACGTTAAACTGAACAGAGACAACTGTACCATGCACTGATTCTATACTACGTCATACTCTGTATTTTATATTGGAAAAGTAATAACAGGATTTGTTTGTTTGCTCCAAATAACATCAGTCTCCTCAAAGTAAATGCATTGTTGTACCTCGCTACAAATATAATCTGTATGTGCTCTCTCTAGATGAAGTTAGAAGTATTTATAGGAGACTTGTCAATCTGTGTGTTACGGACAGTAACAGGTGGAGGGCACGAGTTCACAGGAAGACCAAGAATGATTTCCTTTATCTTCTTTGGATAAATAATAACTGATTTCCTTTCTAACTACTCCACTTATCTGTCTGTACTGATGATAACTACGATCATCTCCAGTGCCTAACAAAGACGACAGTGTAGTATCGTCTGAAAATTTCAATATAAACACATTGGATTATTAGTTTTACCATCGGCTGTGTAAAGTGTAAAGGTGAGGTCACACAACCATGGGGTGCTCCTTAGTAATGGAAGCAGGATATGTCTGATTAACTTCAACTGTGTTGTATTTTATTTATAACAAATGAATAGGGATGGGAATTGATAGGATTTTATCGATATCAGTGCCATTATCGATTCTGCTTATCGATCCGATTCTTTATCGATTCCCTTATCGATTCCTCCTGTGAATTAATGATATCACCTCCTGTTGTTTGTAACCCAATACATCTGCTTTCATAACGTTTTATTATGAACCTTGTTTAGAAAGACGATGAGAAAGATTTGGAAAAAAGCACCCCCAAGGCCACGGCTTTGACCGCTTCTGTCTCTCCGCCATTACGTCTTCTTTGTTGTTGAACGTGCTGCTGACTGACAAGCATAGATTCGACATAATGAAAAGAATCGATAAGGGAATCGTTAAGCATAAAGGCTAATGATGTCGATGAATTGAACCAGTTGGAACCGCTTCTTAACAAGAGCCGGTTCTCGATTCCCATCCCTACAAATGAATTCAGTCAGGTAAGGATTAACAACTGGTTAAATCGTTTTGCCAAAAAGAGCTCTGACTGAATTGTGTTAAATGCTGATGTAAACTCAAAGAAGAGGACCCTAGCTGTAGTTCTAGTCTTGTCTACTTGCCAAGGGTATCGTAGTGGGGGGAGAAGTGGGACTGATTACCCAGAGCCCCAATTGGAGCCTCAGAAAGCCTGGAATGAAAAGTTTGGTTTGGGTTGCATTTGATTATTTCTAAGTAATTAGTGCCATAGCTAAGGTAAAATTGGCTGAATGAATTAGTTGAAATTTGTATAAAATAAATAGTTGAGGTCTGTATGAGGTCTCTTTCACTCCTGAAAGTTGCAAAATGATTTAGTCCACCCAGCACTAGAATTTATTTCCTAAGGGTGCTTTCACACCTGCCCTGTTTGGTTCGGTTCAATCAAACTCAAGTTCATTTGCCCCCTCAGTGCAAACGCACTCTGGTGTGGCTCGTTTGTGGTGAGAACGTGTTCCGACCAAGATCCGAACCAACTGCAGTCACATGACACTTTGTTTGGGTTAAACATGAGCATGTTACAGTCCTGGAGGATTATTAATGGTGCTTGAGAGACATGGATCAAGAGAGGAAGGGTGGGGGTCCCACAGAGACTGCTCACAGGGCCCTGAATTTGATGCTACATCCATGCTAATTCCTTAAATGTTCACGATACAACTGCATCCTTTGTGATGTGACTCTGCTTTTACTCACACTGGTAAGTGTCCAGTTTGCCACCTACAGACTTGGTGAGCTGAGTCACAATTCTTTCTTAGGTTTTCATAACAGTGGGCGTTTAGGCTACAGGAGCCCCATGCGCAAGTGAGGGGTTCAGCGAACGGTCAACTGCAACGCAGGATAGGAAGTTCCTTGGATGCAGACAAGGGAACTTAAACAAAGCAGTCCTAACAACACGTACAGTACAGTACTGTAAGGATGTAGCGTTAGCCTCCCTCCGATCCGTATTGCTGTATGGATCTAAACAGACAAAGGCTTGTATTACTGTCAGAGAGCATTTAGGACACACTGTATCATACATAGCTATGTTGGGTAGCATGCCAAACTCCATTTGTTTCCACGCATCAGAGTCTACTAGAGCAATACTAAGCTGGTGTTCCATTTCATGGGCTTGTCTGTTTTGGGTCATGCACCAGAAGCAAAATGCTTTGCCTACACAGACAGCGGATAACATCTCTGATCCCATTATTTACTCTGTGGAGGACTTACACATTCCCTCTGAGATGAGTCTGGGGTTTTTTTTTGTTTTGTTTTTTGGTGGGGGGAGTTTTTCTTTTTTAAAATCTGTTTTCACCTGATTACACAAGGGAGTGTATCACGACACTCTCTTCATCGCAGCTCACAAACAAGCACAACCTTGAAATGACTAAATGTGTGGTATCACCCTAGAAATAGCAGCTATCCACTTGAGATCAAAGAAAATGAAACCACAGAGTGATTCAGAGCAGACATTTGAGGGTGGAAACAAAAGGAGACACACGCAGTGCAGCTGAGTGAGTCTGATGTCTTCTCACACACACAGAAATATCTCTGGTGGAAATAATAATAATATTGTGATAAGGCTTTGGAGTTGCATCACGGGTCTCCTAGCAACTATTCCTGGTGTCATGAAGGTGCCCTGGAGATTCGGTTGCACGCTAATAACGAGTAACAACCGAAGACGTTAAAGGCTGGAACATGAAGATGTTGATTCAGTGTGGGTGTAGCTCTATTAACGAACACTCAAAGTAAAAGTCCAAACACTAATTATGATGAATGTTTCCAAATTTAGACGCAATAGAGCCAAAATACATTTGAAAATTTTAACTAGTCTAGAGACCATCCTGTGATGTGATCACTTCTGCCGCAATACAGCAATCCACAAATGTCATCAGGGGCGTAAAGTCGGGGGGACACTAGCCCCTTCACTACCTCCTACCCTTGTACCTCTGGTGCCCTCGCTTGGACCACACCCACCTTCGAATTCGTTGCAACACGATCACTGTGACAAAATCTGCTAAAGGACAGTCATATAAACACCTGGCAGAGTACTCAGAACAGCTTCTGTGGTAGTTCCAGCTACAAAAGGTTTCTCCAGGGTCAGCATTTTGCCATGATGACACTAGGAGTGATCCCGAATAGTCTACAATTCGACAACTCCATCGTAGGTGCTTGATTTGACTCCCACTCCCCATAGTCGAATCATTGCAGTGGCAAGAAAATGTGGCTTTGACACAAAGGATCATTCCATTCAGGCTATATTAATATCTGATTTTACACATAGTTGCTTGGTTACTCCCAGTTAATCATGACATATAGCCTATTGTGGTTTAAGTTGATTAAACAGAGCACTTACATAAGAACGTAACACCACTAGAGCAATTAATAGTACAATACTACAATGGTGGGAAAATGAAATCAGGGTCTATTGTTTTTAAAACTTGGCCCAGTGAGTGACCATGACCCAGGGAGCCCACTGGTTGCTTGTGTTACTGTAATTTGAAGCATTCTCTGGCACAATAATTTACGTTGGGATAATGAAGTTCTATTGAATCAAATTGAATTGAATTGAAAAAGTCAAGGACAAAGGGGACATCTCTAGACCAGTGGTTCCCAACTGGTTGGTCGCAGTCCAAAAGTGGGTCATGGGTCCATTCTGAATGGACCACAAGTGACTCAAGAACATGTCAAGATAGTAAAAAACACACTTTATTTTAAAGTACAGTGAATTTCTGGCACAGAGATTTCATTGTGAAGTACTGTTTCCTGTTGTACAGTGGGTGATGAACTGACAGAGCACAGCAAACTAGCTTAATGACATGGCCAAACACAAGTATGACACTGAATGTATTAAACTGTGGACCTCAAACTAATGACTGAGGAGGAATCTGGACCCTGTGGCTGGACCAGTTGGGAACCACTGCCCTAGATGACACACACAGAGACACAAGGTGAAAACATTACCAATCACACTGTGGCAGCTGCTTCTGTTTTCAATAAGTGTTTTGCTATGTCACTTTGCTTTTGCCATGACCTCCAATATGGCTGCCATTCACAGTAAGACAGACCTCAAAACTTCAGTTTATAAAGATTACATATTTGTATTTGTTCTGAAACCTAATGACTATATAGGGGAGTAAGGGTGAGTGTCAAACATATTAGTAAGAACAATATCATCTGAATAGATCTTGAAATATTGAAGGATACACTGCTTGTTTCTCCCCATCTCACCAAACGCTCACATACACACACATTTCTATCCCTCTCTTTCTTCCTCTTATATGCCTTCCTTTAGAAACACTGTGGGCAAGAAATCTTTCCACATACACACACACACACACACACACACACACGAACATTACATTTTACTTCCATCCAGCATTTAGGGAAGTATTGTAGAGGCCCTTCTCAAAATAGATCAGCCTGTGTTAGCTTCAAAAAGACGAAGCGGAAATGAGCAGAAACACCAGTCTCCCCACTAAGAGTCAGGTGTGCCGCACACTTCAAAGTCAAAAGGAGTCGTGAATGCGGCACAAATGAAGCCTCCGGTGTGCCGATTCAAACTTCCACATCTCGATAATGGCCTCACTCTCCTACACGATTACTCATCATTCATTCAGCCACTGTTGCTGTGGTGGGAAAGTAGAGCTGGCTTATGGATTGGAGGCTCGCAGAAGGTGATGGGGGGGCGGGTGGTCTGCGTGAATGAAAGCGATTTTGGAGTAGTTGGGAGAAGCCTTTATGATGCCCCCCTCACAATAACAGTCACTTTAACTTCCATGTGAAGTTTGCCTTTTTATGTTTGGCTTCATTAGCTGGTTTTTATCTTTAGTTTAAATGCAGTGTGATTGCTGCTGAAGACTTACTTCAGTCTGATGCTGCCGACTTTAACACTGTGAATCTTCTCCTGATGCTTTATGTTGGCTCCAAAGGCTGATGAGCTCTATTTGTGTGGCTTAGTTTGGTGTGTTTACCCTCAACTCCACCCTGAAATGATACTGAATTAAAAGGTTTTCATATGTCCTCCTGAGACCTGAACTTTTGTTTGGTATGCATCTTTAATTTCTTCCAGTTATTTTGGATCAGTAGGACCTGATGAGTATAAAAAAAACACTGTCAACGATAATTAAGTCCCATTGTCCTGAAACGAGTGCTTCCTAATTAACAGTGTCTTAGCTTGTTACTGTTGCTAAAATTAGTCACATTTGTATTCATTATTAATCGTGAATAAAGTTCTAATCATAAAATGTGATCAGGTTTTGGACCTTGTCTGCTTTTGTGTCAGGATCGGATGCAGACTGACTTGGTAGAGATGGCTTCCATCTTGTTTTTACATGGGTTAGTGTATTGTGCGAATTATCCTTCCGAATGTTCACCAGTGGAAGCCTTGCTACGACTTTAACTTCTATAGATAGTCAAGTTTGATTGTCTTCCTGCACTCCGCCAGGGCCACTTGAAGTATAAGGTCCAGGAAACCCAAAATGTGATGTCCTCATATCAACTTCTGCCTGTTACATGTGTTGTCTGTTTTCAAAATACACTTCCATTTTCAGAGGAAATGTACAGTTTGCATACTTTCTCTTTTAAAATAAACTCACTACGTCGGTACAACGTAACACCAAACTCACGTGGTTACGTTTTGCCAATGCTCGCACATGGTTGGGTTTAGGAAAGAGGAACAGGGTTTGCCTCCTGGGTGAAAGCTGGTAGTTGGCCCCATCCACCTCCCCTCCCGCCCACCTGACACAGACTTTTGTCCTTGTCCCGCCGCAGGGCGGAGGGCGCAGGGCGCCTTAAAACACGAAAAGCGACTGGCTGCGTCTCATACTGACGTGAAAGGATGGCTTTTTCAGTGGTGTCTGTCGCTGGAAGTCACTGAGCAAGCAGCGCTTATCGTAGACTTCGGAGTGAGACCGGGTTTGATATAACAAATCTCTCAGCATGGAAGCTACTGCTATGGACGAGGGCCACAGCAAAACATATTTTAACTACTTAAAAAAAATCTATATCTAAATCTATATGCTATATTTGGAATATTCTCTCAGCTTACACACTAACTGATGGAGACAGCGGTAGACCAACAACTCTCCTGATCTGCGAAATAAAATTGGTGTTTTTGCCAATAGAGTCTGGTGGCTTCGGCTTCACTTCCCTGTCAGAAAGGGTTGTCTGACAAGGGAAAGTGGTGAAAAATTCTAAATATAGAGTACACTTAAAATCATATTGATTTTTTTTAGTTGGTAAAGAACTGACTAATCAGCGCTGGTCATTTTATCTACAAGTTGCAGGGTTTTTCTTCCTGGAAGTAATTGTAAAGGAACATGGTTCTGCCTACGCAGCGAACCAATCTTAACGCTGATGGTGTCATTATTCTTTAGCCATTTCATCGTGCAATCAGCGTTTACTTCATGATGATAAGTTAATGCAAAAACCCTTTATATTTCCACTTTAATTCATCGTTACTGATAATAACTGCTGTCATATATGTGACACAGTTATACAGCACATTTTAGAATAAGGGAACACGTAGCTTTGAAGTCCTGTGATGTATTGTTTTTGGTGCCTCTCCCTCTCCCAGACTCACGGCTTGTCACACTCTGAAAATGTAAATCAAAGACCTTCTGCTGACTGCCACCATGACCCCTTTATTCAGGTCAATAGCATATCATAGCTAATCTGCCAGGGAGAATTAAAGCTTTGAAAACACGCTGATAGAGGAGATATGGGCTCCAGCACATGGGGACAGAGAAGATTAAAGATTCAGGTTCGTGATGACACCACACACACCTTCATCTCAGTGGCACCAAATCAAAAGAAATACAGGAAAAACCTTTTAATGTGTCTGCGTGCCCACATTGTAGCGCTCCATTATTCAGCACACTGTCAGAAATTGGTGACAGTTTGAGAACTAAATATATCTTCTCTCTTTCTCTTCAGTTCTGCTTGACTGTACATTCCTTTCATGCCAAGGCTTTGATTTTTTTTTTTTTTTAAACCAGCTGTGCATTAAACCAACTGTACTGTGATGTGCTCCTGAATGCAACACGCAAGTGGAGGCCACAGGTCTCTCTCTGTGGGGCCTCTAAATGCACAATTATTCAGTGAGTCAAAACAGTGACCAATATGTGTTTGTATATGAGACATTTCTACCTGATATTTTTTTTCTGAATGTTTGAATTTTGATTTTTGAACACTATAAATGTGAGTAATCCAGTCAGCTTCCTCCCTACTCAGAGAACACACTGTCTCTCCTGGTTGTGCCACTTTATAAAGCCCCTCAATTTTCAGACTTCACAAATTCAGTTCATTGAATTACAGGAAATCACATTTTCCTGCTCTACCCTTTTATGCAGTTTTTCTACATGAATTTTGGCAAATTGGAAAATGTTTTTAAGTTACTTAGGACTAGATTAGACTAACACAAGCTCTACAGAAAAAGCAGAAGCTTTTCCTTTTTCAATTTAAATAAAGGTAAAACTGATATTTCTAAGATACTGAGTGCCCTGGATCTCTCCGAGTCCCTTTGCAGCCAGTAATACCACAACGCCATCCTCCCCTGCAACATTAATGTCATTCTTAAGTAGCCAAGGAAAGTGCTTGTCGACAGATAAAAGTGTTATTCTTTTCTCACTGAAAAATAGATTTCTGTGCAAGCACCGAGCCATTTACATTTCACTCAAAAGCCCCACTTTTCCTGTCCCCCTTCCAGTCTTCTTTTCCCTGTTTTTATTGTATTTTGGATAAAAATGTATCCTCAAAAGTCTGCATCTCATCTGGTGTGTTTATCCAGAGTTAGGTTTACAATACACCCTGCCTATCTGCACAGAGCAAAGGAGATATTCTCTGTAACGCTATATGGCCTGTAAGAGACTGTTGGTGTAAAGTTGGCCATGAAGACCAACGCTGACAACGAACAAACTAGCAGACTGGCGCCTAATTTCCAAGTCTGAATGCATCAACATCAAACAGTTCTTTAATTGACTTAGAATCACACTAAATGTAGAGCATAGAATGGGAAAGGGGATATTATGAGCTGTCACATTGCATTCATCAGCTTCTTTTTTTTTCACTCTGAGATCGTATGGAAAGTAGTGGCTTGAAAACACAGGTGGAGAAACCTGCGAGGAATCTGAGGTAGGGATCCAGGTATTCCCACAACCGTTCATGTCAGTGTGCGAGACGAAACAGAGATTGTCCAACCGCAACTCAGCAGCTGTAACTATTTTACTTTCATTTTAATTTATTCAATATCCTCTCTAAAATCCAAAACACAAGAGAAAAGGTATCAAGAATGGATTAAACAGTTTGATCATCTCCTCTAATGTCAGCAGCAATCGTCAGCTAATTAGCTTAGTAGTGTAAGTTCAGGCAGGACTCGATGTCAAGCTCAGCTCACATCCCAGCTACCTCAGCTGATCTCAAACCAGTGAACTGATGGAGCAACTGATTGATGGAAGGGAGTCAGCTAATAGATCACATGATTCCTCTCTATGCAACCAATTGGTGAATCTCATTCAGGGCGCCCTAGTTAAACTGCTCTGGCCTGCCTACTGTTGTTGCTTCCTCTGCAAGATGCTTTGTAACCTTCCACCCCAGCTCCTCCTTTTGATGTTGTGTCTGACTTATCAGTGTCATTTCTGTTTGTCACTGATGCTGATCTGTCCTGTTCCTGGAGGGTCTTTGCTGCTCTTTCATGTAGGCACATGGAAGGGCAGGGAGATTTGCTCTCTCTGCTTTAAAGCTTTCCTATTTTACACGTGGAAGGGCAGGGAGATTTGCCGTCTTAGCCTTAGGCTTGTGATGTAGGCATGTGGAAGGGCAGACAGGTGTGCTCTTTCCACCTTAGGCTTTCCACTTAGGCGTGTGGAAGAGGCTTTCTGCATAGGCCCAGGGAAAGGCAGAGAGGCCCCAAAACAGAGCCATACCACCAAATATAATATTGCAAATAGAAATAAAGTTTTCTTTTACTAAAGTGTTCCTGACTGAACTAGAGTAGTGACTGAGTGTTACAGTCAGGTTCCCAGGAGGTGGGCTGGGCTTTGAAGCCAATTTTTATAGTTGCCAAACGACTTTATCTACATGTGCATGTTTGTTTTCCGTGTTATTGGTCTCCAAACAGATCATGGCTCTGCCAGTCATTACAGGAGAAGAGTGGAATCACCATCTCTTCGTTTATGACCTGATTGTTCACGACCCTCTTGAGCTAACCTTAGATAGCTCTTTAAATAGGACATACAAATTTTCTTTTGTTCTTATGGCATATTTGTGTTTAGCAAGGTGATCCCTCGAGCGTCTTTTTCTATGGCCTATGTAGAAAAAACCTTCCACACATGTCGAAGTCTGGTGGTATATAACAAAGGTATTGTTGTAACTAATAAAATCATTAATAAGTTCTGTTTTTGTTAACATCAACAAAATGTTTAGTCTGCATTATGTTGTCACAGTGAGGGCAATGCATACATTTAAAAGTGCCAAAAGGTTTGGATAACAAAGTACCTGTATTTGTATATTTTTGGCGGAGTGCCTGATTGCCCTCCTGTCATCTTTTTTTGTTGTTGATGTTTTTATTCGCACGCAAGTAGTAACCTATTCAAGATTTTGTTGATTGAAATCAAAAGCTCATTTCGATCAACCTTCGTTTTAGAATCAAAATGAAGTGAAAATGGTTTCTTCACCTCTTTTTTGAAATTGAGGGTTGAGGAGCTGCAGTAAAATATACAGACCCCCCACTCCCCAACCCCACTCTTTTTATTTTCCTTCCTCTTCTGCATCCCATTTCTTCCCTCCCTCCTCGCCTTCATTCCAGCAGTCAGATGGCTCCTGTGAGTGAGTCCCAAGCGGCCAGCCAGCCGGGCTGCCTGAAACTTATGACTAGCCATGTTCTTCAAACATCATGCCGCAACCAAAGCATGGCAGGATGACAGATAGTCCCTTCAATGTATAGTGACAAACAAATTAGTGCAAAGATGCTTCTCGCTGCATACCAGATGTGTTGGGCTCTGTGGTATGGAACAGCCGATGAAAAACTGTCCACGTCCCATCTGTGCTT
Organism: Epinephelus fuscoguttatus; assembly: GCF_011397635.1. Classification (NCBI taxonomy): domain Eukaryota; kingdom Metazoa; phylum Chordata; class Actinopteri; order Perciformes; family Serranidae; genus Epinephelus; species Epinephelus fuscoguttatus. Next base: position 30,378,965 of record NC_064772.1, on the reverse strand, counting down.
TGCCGCGACCATCGGTGCAGCAATTTGTGCTGAACAAAGTAGTGCAAACAGCCAGCCTGATTATATGTGTCATAATATGACGCATAAAACACTTCTGGGGAAGATCACACAGAAGCTGGCAGGTTTATTTGACGACAGGAGAGGGAGACTGTTTAGCAGGAAAGGACAGGATGTAGGTGAAGTAATAAATAGATGGAGGGTGACGTGAATAAACAGGATGGGGGAGAAGGTGAGCTGGCCTCTAAATATGGGAAATACATATTTCTTTCAGCTCTCCAAACATCAATTGCATTTGCATCAAAAATAACCCCCATCTTCCAGCTACTTTCCTCCCTCACTACTTCCTCCTCCTCAGAGTGTTGCTTTCTGGTTTTAGCTGCTGTCCAGGCTTGAGCTGGTGACTGCAGAGCTGTGACACGAATGGGCCAATTTGTATCTAACCTCACACCTACCGATTGACTCCTACACACTCTGAGATTGGAGACCACACGCGGGGTCACATCGGCATCTGAGTGCCATGTCAGCATGGCTGTGCGCTTACTGCCGAGGCAGGCAGTAAGCAACACAATGTTTTCTGTGCTCTGAGTGTACCATCAGGACGTCACTTCAGCTCTGAGCACACATATGTGCGTGTGTGAGAACAATAAAGGCTTCATGAGTCATACCAGAGAATGGCAGCGTTTGATATTTATGCTTTACATTGGCGCAGATGACAGCGCCGCACGCCATCGGGCTGCACGAGGAAGTGTAGCTGGCTGACAGAAAGAGGGATAACCGTGGGAGGGAGATGAGCAACAACACAGTGAGAGGCAGAGACATTCCTGACCTGCTTAGTGTCATTACACTGCAGACTTATCTCACTCGCTCTGCCTTGTAAATACACTCGAGTGCTTGTTATCAAACGAGCGAGGCGACAAACCTCATCCAGGTTTGAGTCCTCAGCTTCCTCTGCATGCTTGTAAATGAGTCATTCTCATGGATGGCAGCCTACATTAATATTCTGTTAAGGAGGGAAGTGAGTGCGCATTAAATCCGCCACTTATCAGGTAGTGATCGTGATCTGTGTAGAAGTTTTGATAAAAAATAAAAAGTCATGCCTGTTTGCTTTTAATTGCCAAAAGGTATTCAGGGGAGGGACGGTAGCAGCATATGGGATTCATATTGCTTATTTCTCTTCCTACTCCATCTCCAGGCCGCACTGACATTTCAACAAGTTCATTTTTTAGGATGACATGTTGCTTGTGTGTTTCTTCACCTTCACTCTTTTCATAAAGGCCTCTCCAGCACTCTCCGGTACCTTTGTTCAGACGCTGCTATTTTAGCGCTAAAAGCTTTTGCAGTCAAACGCAAAGCTGTCCAAAGAAAACATATTTTCTATCTACGGTGCAGGAAAAACATGTATTGAAAAATTTATTTTTGTTGCATCAACAACATTCTTCTGCATTGTTCTGGTATGACACATGACATTAAAAAGCTTTTATCATGACAGTATTCTGAAGTCTTATCCGAGCATTGAAAGTAAGCGCAGCTCCCAGAGGTGAGTGCTCGAGGAGATGTAAGCGGTGTTAGGCGGCGGTGTGGTCGACAAGTCAGAGCCTCGGCGTGATCATAAGCCCCACTGTACCACCGCACCGTCTGCAGGGCCTCTGTGACAATCCACAGCCGTCACACACTCTGAGCAGGTTCCTCAATGACACTCAACCATGGCAAGTCGCCTCTCAGGAGCATAAGAGTGTACTCTGTGTCTCGCTGTCAAAATGGAAAAGCAGAGCAGGAAAAAAAAGGGGGAGGGGGGAAGATGGCATCAAATTTTCTCCTGTGCCACAATATGATTAAGCAGTTCGATGTCCACTGGAGTTCTTCTGCGTATACGCTCCGCAGTGGAATACATTGTTGTATTCTGTGACCACCGCAGATTGACTCGGAGTAAAGTAACCCTCGCTGCCAGGGCTGCCTATGAATTCAAAGAGGCTCAGCTAAATCTTATCTTTTATTGTATTATATAGTGTAGGACAGCAGGGCCCAGATGTGGTATTTGCAATAAATAGTAATGGAACGCAGCTAAATGAAAAAAACACGCGAAGCAGAAAAAAAGATGAAAAGATTGAGTAACACAGGCACACTGAGAATAATCACATCAATGACACTGTTTTAAAATGAAGATACTGCACATATACTGTCCTTTATGTTGAAAAGTATCGTCTGATTCTGACATACAGCACGGTCGACTCTGTGGGAGCTTTTCTCTTGTGTTCTCTCAGATCATTTAGAAATAATGCTGCTTGATTACTTCTTGGCAGCACAAGTGTTGTGAGATTAACCAACTTACGAAAAACAAATGTTTTTGGCTTCTTTAACTGGCACCAACACATTGTTATCTACATTTCTTGGTCGTGGAATTCTTTGTCTCTTAATTATGAAATCGTCTTAAGCACAAGCTTCACAGAGCTGCTGCTGTAACTGTGATTGCCTGACAGCCAGCCGGACAGGTCAGCAGAGGTATTTTGGAAGTTTTGCTGATGTATGTTTTGAAGTGGGGCTGTATGAGGTACTTATCCATGGTTGTTGTGTTACCTACAGTAGATGGCACACTCCCAGTTTAGAGAAGCAGGCAGGAGTACCACCATGGAAGCAGAAGACCTGTGGCGTAGTACAGTGAGTGGCACAGCTGGGCTGATGTGTAGGGATACAGAGGTTTGAACTTAGAGAAAATGAAATGTCAAAGGAAAGGGCTGTCTGTTGGTAAGGAAAATGGATGAACATATTCTCAATATAGTTCACACTTCAGCTGAAATATGTTTTGCTGCCGGCATCCACAGCAGTAGGTACATTGCTTAGTTTCTGTGGTGGTACTCCTGCCTGCTTCTCCAAACTGGGAGCATGTCATGAGACTGCCATCTGCTGTCGGTAATGCCCTGACCATGGATATGTACCTTAAGCCTCACCGAGCAGTACGGTACAGTTCACTTTCCACTGTGAAAAGTTGTGGATGGTCCCAATGGACCCGTTCTGTACTGTCCCCATGTTTGGTCCCCCCTCTGTTGGGGTACCTAGCACACAGATCTCGTACTAAAAGGTGGAGCTGTGAACACTGCAGTCTGATTGGTCAGTAGAGGACGGTCACTCTGCTCAGGGCTGAGTTGTGTCTGGTTTTGAGGCTCATGTAACCACTGTTCATACTGTGGAGAGTTTTACATACACTAATACACTACATACTGCCTCTTGCAGCAGCTGGAATCGGAGAAAAATAACTCACTGGGCCGACTGCCAGCGACTTTTAAGGTGGAACGTTTACTTGTAATGTTACTCAATGTATGAGTTGACAATGTGAATCCATCAACACACCTTAAATTTCATTGTGATAACTTTGACCATTCCATTAGTTTTTATTGTCTCTCTTGGATGACATACACGTTAAGTAATGAGTGGCTCTTCAGGTGTTTAAATATATATATACATATATATCAATTTCAAATAGATAATGTGAACTGCATATATCCCAATCCTCACTTGAAGAAAAAAAAAAAAAAAACACGTTGCGGAGCATTGTTCCTGTGGGCTACAGTAACACTAAACCCCTGAGCTTGCCTGAGAAGGACTAAATGCACAAACCAGCTATTTCTAAATATCCCATGGAGAGAGACTCTGACTGCAGCCTGTTTTATTTTGCCCTGAAAATATCGGCGTGCAGCGTTGTTCTGTGGACGATAAACGAGGTGCAGACTGATAAAGGAGGAAATACAGTGAGTGACAACAAGCCCGCCCACATTTAAGAAGACTGTTTGCAGTGGAAACACTTAGCGGAAGTCTGAAGGGTTACTTTTGATTCCATATGTACCATACCCAGGATTCCTACGCAAGTATGGAAAGTATGGAAATAAATTTGATCAATTTCCAGGTATTAAAAAGTATGGAAAATGAAAAATAAAGTATGGAAAAATATTTATGTTTCCAGACTATTACTACTGTTCTAAAATACTGTTTTCTAAAATAGAAAATTAGGTATTTCCAAAAATAATTTAATGAATCCGGATCGTGTTTTATGCCGGGCCAAGCACAGTTTGTGTGAGAGCAAACGTCTCAGAAAACATACCACCCCTTTTACCTGATTGACAAATGGTATGTCCAGTCCGCTGCCCCATGACCCTCCTCCAGCCCCCCAGGTATCAAGTTTCACTCCAACACTGCACCTTCTACAAGAAGACGAGTTTCACGTGGTTCACAATGGGTAGATGCAAGTTTTTGGATGGATAGCTTGACAATACCGTATATAAATACTGTTTGGCCAAGGATTCCCAATTCACACACAGAGCTAGATGCAAGCTTTGTGTGAAATCGTTTGACATCGTCAACATGGGGGAGGAGGCGATTCTGAGCCCCTGAGTCCCAACCTTTTTGCCTCAGCCCAGACATTGAACTTACCTGAGTTTTTATTTGCACATGCCATTATGGTGCTTGGCTACAGTTGCCTATTCAGAATAATTAAATATGATGTGAAATATGATACACTGATATATTTACTCAGATGTCGCATATTCTCTGAAAAAAAACAAACAAAACAAAACGCTGAGAAGTCTGGAAATTAGGGTATGGAATTTTGAAATTCCAAATGTGTAGGAACCCTGCATACCAAAAGTGTTTGGTTGAAACTGGGCTTTATACATTCCCACTTCGAAAAATTCAAATTTTTCTTTTAAAGTGCCATTTGTGCATATGATTTGTCAGGTTGTATGATATGCAGGAAGATGTATTAAGGTGAATGTTACAGGTTTGGCGTATTTATTTCTTTTTATATCCAAAAAACATGTTTTTTAATTTGCGGTTTGTTCCTTCTAAGTTAAAGTATTTTTTGCATCTTGTTTTCTGTTGCAGTTTTAATTTCAGAAAGTTAAATAAAATTTTGAAAACAAATCAAGTGAGAGAAAATGTGTGATTATAAAGAAAACTGATGGGTGAATTTCAGAGAGGTTTAATCAGTGTGATTCTCAAAGGGTGTGACGAGTGTAGCTTTTAACACGGTTAAATGAAAAGTAATACCTGCCAGGATGCTGGCTCCCAAGATGAGAGCGTTGAAATCCCAGCATGTAAACAGAAAGTTAGACATCTGCGCGACGTCATCGACACAAATACAACATGTCACAACACACAGATGATGTGACTGATAAAGGTGACAAAGTTCACGTTACTCTGCACAGCGTAACATCTGCTCAAACAGACAACATTGACAATAACACAGACAACACGCAGGGTCAGTGTCCACAGTGAAGACTCTCTGTCCTTGGCACTCATGTCCAGGGGAGCAAATGTAAAGCAGATGGCCTGGCTACTTTGTCCTCACTGCCACTAATCAGCTGCTAAATATCCATCAGTCTGTGCTTATATGTTCCTCTACCTCTTTTCACTCTCCGTCTCCATCCACTCCCCTCCTCCACTCACCGTTTAAGCGTGAGTTCATTAAAAGTTAAGTTATTTTCAGCCATTCTCTTGTTTCCCAGTTCATTATGATTGGCAAAGTGTTGTCCTTCATTTACTTAAGAGCTGCTTTGGTATGTCTGCAACAACACACACTGACAGAGAGAAAAACTCTAAATTAAATCACATCCTTCCATCAAACCCCCCCCCCCCAAAAAAAAACAAAAGAACCTTCACACATTTATTTTGACAGGTGGGAGATACCGGAGCCTGAAAACAAACCCACATCCTGTCAGTAATTATCACTGTGCGGTTGATGTGAACAGGTCTCCCCTGCTGACACTTTGTTTTTACACTACAGTCATTATGCATCGAGCCCAACATCAGAGAAACCTGAGAAATCATACATCAAACCACATTGCTGCCGAGTTTGACTACGCAGAGAACGCTGTGTAAATGGGTCTCATGGCAGCGGTGGTGTTATTTGTTATTGGCGCTAACTTTGGCCTTTGGAGCTGAAATTTGAAAAGCTAAATACTTCTTATCTTTACAGTGTCGTCCCAGTCCTGCACCGCTAAAATTAGGTGCATCCCAATTCCCTGAACTGCATCTGTCGCTCTCATTTTCGTCTCATCTTAGTCCCTTCCTCTGAAAACACAAGGAAAGAGGATTCAGGGAAACACAACTTTAGAGAAATAAGACGCGCTTTTCTCTCAGGTGTCAGTTTGTGCAAGTGCAAGCAGCTCTGTGGTGTATTTTCATGCCCTGGAGTTTGTGTTTGAACGCACACAGATGGGTGACAAATAATAGGAAAAACCTGGATGCTTGACCCCTGTAGTGAAAGGGTCCAGTGGCTGTGATATGCTTTGGGGTGCATTGTGGTAAATGGCAAATGGACTTGCACTTGTATAGCCTTTCTGGTCTTCAAAGCACTTTTTAACTTACGACTCACGTTTACCTATTCGCGCACTGGTGGCTGAGGCTACCGTACAAGGTGCCACCTGCTACACAGCTTTAACACACTCACACAACAATGGAACAGCCATGGGGAACACTATCTTGCTCAAGGATACTTCGACATGTGGACTGGAGGAGCCAAGGATCGAACCGCTGATCTTCCAATTAGTGGATGACCTACTCCACCTCCTGAGCCCCAGCTGCCCCATGCCATTGTGCTGGCATAGTCTAGCTCCCACTTGTCTTTAAACTGGCGTGGGCCTCAGTCGATGGCATGCAAGCTAAGAGTATGCACAGAGGTGGATATGCTCAACGCAATGTTTGTCCAATGTACTCCAAAACACCAGGGAGCACGCAAACAAAATATCCTATGGATAAGCAAGAGGTCACTGTGCGCTAACGGAAGGACGCTGGCCAATAAGTAGGCTTCTAGGCAACGATAGTAAACACCAACGTACCAGCAAACATTGCATTTGTGTACTGTGCTTATTACTGTCGCTTACCTCCAAGTAAAATTATTTTATATCTCGTTATTTCCCTGTGGGTCGCGATTTTTTCCATGAGACTTTTTTAAAGCTTTTACAGCGATGTCTCATGTTCCTCCACACCCTGCAGCATAAGCCTCTTCTTTCTCCAGTGTGGTGGGCTATTACTTTCCAAGAATTTAAAGCCATTTGACTGTCCCTGTGGTGTCTCAATGAGGTGCCGTTATTTGAGATCATTAGTGGTGTGTGTACAGGTGAACCAGCTCAGGCCAGTCTTCCCTGTATAACAGAAAAGTACAGCGTGCACAGTGGGCGCCTATTTAAAAGAAGTCAGAGGTGTTCAACCTAGCGCCACAACAACTTTCGAAGCCTTCTGCTCAATGTTGGTAAACAAGTCATAATTTGGCTTGCGCACCTTGCACCAGGGACACTACAGCGAGTATGAACCATGCTTAGAGGAAGGGTCACTGCAGATCAAACCAAATTTGTTCCGAGAAATCACCTTGATCCTGTACAGAAATATTTCTATCCTGATGGGAGTGGTCTCCTCCAGGATGACAAAGCCCCCATCCATTATGCACAAGGGGTCATTGAATGGAGTATGGAAATGTTTGAAGCACTTTCCTAAACGAGTTCACAAAGCAAATAAAACACTAAAGTTACAAATTAAAAAGTACAAATCAGGCATTAAGAGGGAAAGCTTTAATATAAAAATATGTGTAGAAAGAATTCTGTGCCTGGATGGCAAAAGCCTGGTCACCTTTAGTTATCAACCTCGATCTAAGAATGACTAGCGAGCATAGGCTTGAGGATCTCAGGTAAAAGTTACAAAAATAATCTAAAAATCAGTTCTTTTTTTTAAAGATATTTTTTGGCCATTTTGCCTTTATTGGACAGGACAGGTAAGCGTGAAAGGGGGCGAGAGAGAGAGAGAGGGGGGATGACATGCAGCAAAGGGCCACAGGCTGGATTTGAACCTGGGCCACTGCGGCAACAGCAACATGGGGCGCCTGCTCTACCACTAAGCCACCGACGCCCCTAAAAATCAATTCTGAAGTTAGGTGGCAACCAGTGGAGGAAGGCGCAAATCTGGGGGATATGTGACTTTTGATTTGTCCCAGTTAAAATACAAGCTGCAGCATTCTGTTCTAGTTGAAGCTGAGCTACTGAAGATTTCTGAGGCCTATGACCTTTGCAGTCACCAGATATCTACCCAGTGGAACACCTTTGGGAGATTTTGGACCAACATGTTAGACTATGCCCTCCACCAACATCATCAAAACACCAGATGTGTAGGGGTGTGAATCACAAGTTCATATCTCAGTATATCAACTCTGATACGGTATTTGCTAATATCAAGAAGTCTGCTATGACCTGCGATTGATATGAGATGGAATCAGTAAATGTCCTCATTGTATATTTCTTGGCCACTTATCATTATCTGCCTGGTGCTTGGCTGCTAGCACCATCTGAATGTTTAGGGAGGAGGTGTGCTCTGATGGAAATGGTGACACAGACATGCAACGAAAGTTTCAAAATAAAGTTGTGTCTTATATGTATCAATATTTTTACTTTGGATTGATAATAATGGATCGTTGAACATACGAAGAATGAACGTTCTTGATTCGAACCCTGGCGTGGAGGGGCCCCTCTGTGCAGAGTTTGCATGTTCTCCCTGTGTCAACATGGGTTCCTCCAGGTACTCCAGCTTCCTCCCACAGTTCAAAGACATGCAGGTTAATTGGTGACTCTAAATTGTCCGTGGGTGTGAATGTGAGTGTGAATGGTTGTTTGTCTCTATGTGTCAGCCCTGTGATAGTCTGGTGACCTGTCCAGGGCGTACCCTGTGTCTCACCTAGTATCATGTGGGATAGGCTCCAGAACACCCGTAACCCCTAACAAGATAATTGGTTATGGAAAATGAATGAATGAATGTTCATTGTTCCTTAGAGTCCCAGAGACTTGCTGGCCCGACACCTTGCTAAGATGCTATATGTTGGTTTTTGCTCTAATTTGTCTCCTTTAAAACAATAAGGGTGACAAATTACTGCTGCAAGCACAACGTTTCCTGTGTCCTCCCACATGTCAGCACCATGATGAATCAGTCTGCATCTTTTTCCTCAAAATGAACTGATGGCAAAATGACAAGATAAAATTACAGCATGCATGGACCTTTTTATGTAAGCCTCCCAAGTACGTGTTCACGAGTGTGCAGACAAAAGGTGGAGAGGACACTTAACTCGGTGTCTATTTTTACATAGCTTTTTGCTCAGAGATCAGATGAGAGAAGTGACAGGAATCAGGTTTTAAGTGCTGTGGAGAAACAATGCAGCCTCTCATTTAGTGGCTCAGTGGCTTTCAATCCGAGGCTCGCAGGAAGATGTGGAGAAAGAGGGAGACAGGAGGGAGAGAGGGGCAGGTGCTAAACGGGGAGAGAGACAGAGAGAGAGTCAATGATTTCCCCCAGCGCCTGTTTCAATAGTGTCTCCTGTCGCTCATCTGACCCATTGGTTATGCTGAGCCATGGGGAAATCTGATTGGGCTCATTACCCTCTCCTCAGAACTGATACAGGAAGTGCAAGGAGAGAAAGAGAGACAGAGCCTCTCCTGCAGCTCATTGTGAATGGACACCATCATCGGTGTTGTCACTATCAGGAGTGTATGGCCATCTGCCAAGGCTCTCCCTATCTAACCTGGCTCTCCTCTGCCTCCCCGCCTTTGTGCGGTGGAAACAAATGAGCACCGTCTCCTCTCACCGTGTCCTGGTGCAGTGGGGGACGGACGTAGCGAACTGAGACCATTGGCATGCATTGTCTCATCCATTCGGCCGGCTGGTGAATAAGAAGGGATGGATGACAGATACCGTGAAGGGCATGTAAGGTAACAGTGTCCACATCAGCGGCGGTGATTGGTGGTACCTTTGATGAACTTTGCACCAGGCAGGTTTTATCTCTTAGCTTTGATGTGAGACTTTAACAGAGAGGATTGTAAACTCACTTCATTTGCCCAGATGAAATCCTCTTCATGTAAGATACTGGGAGTAGGGTTAATTTTAGTTTTAGTTTTTCACAATCTTAACATAATAGAGTGACCAAAAATATAAAGAAAAAATATTACAAACACAAATTAAACTTTAGATAGCCTACTATCCATCCATCTGTTTTTTTTAACTGCATATTCAGAATCGGGTTGTGGGGACAGCAGGCTGAACAAAGCATTTCAGACATCCGTCTCTTCAGCAACGCTTTCCAGCTCCTCCTGGAGGACCCCAAGGATCTACCATGGGGCCTCCTACCAGTTAGATGTGCCCAGAACACCTCCAGCAAGAGGCGCCCAAGAGGCATCCTGATCAGATGCCCGAACCACCTCAACTGACCCCTTTCAATGCAAAGGAGCTGCGGCTCTACTCCGAGCTCCTTACCCTGTCTCTGAGCCTGAGCCCAGCCACCCTTTTGAGGAACTCATTTCAGCTGCTTGTTTCCACGATCACATTCTTTCGGTCACTACAGAGCTCATGACCATAGGTGAAGGTTGGGACGTAGATGGACCAGTAAATCGAGAACTTTGCCTTCTGGCTAAGCTCACTCTTCACACGACGGTTCAACACAGCGCCCGCATCACTGCAGATGCTGTGTCAAACCGCCAATCCATTTTACGCTCCATTCTACTCTCACTCGTGTACAAGACCCTTAGATACTTGAATTCGCTCGCTTGAGGCAGTAACTCTCTCCCAAGCCGGCTAGAATTATATAATGAATTGCTTTTTTTTTTAGTCCACTAGATACATGCTGCAAAAAATGGTGTTGATAAATGATGTTATCTTATAGATAAAACATGTTGACAAAGTTTTCCTTTGGGGGACATAATTTGCAGCTGAAAAAAAGGCAGTAAATTGCACTATATCGCAATATTTTATCACAATAATCAACATATCGCATTCGCAACAGATTTAAAATCACAGTAATATTGTATCGTGGATCCTCTGGTGATTCCCACCCCTAGTAAACAACAGAGACTGCAGTGAACACTGTGTCAGCTTTATATGCCAAAATGTGAATTTCTCTCTACAGTCAAGCATGGAATTAAACCTTTATCATGATTAAAGTTTCCATTAATGAATAAATAATGGATACTTATTTGATTGAATTTCAGTTGAGCTGTTCTTTTAAAGAAATCTATATTTAATCTATAATTAGTACTGAATTACATAATTACTACCTACAACCTTCTTTATTAAACTAAAGTCCACAGTCCAAGTCTCACAACAGTTTATTGGTGTTATTTAGGACAACAGTCTTGTTTAGACTTCAGAATTTAATCGTTTCTTGGAGTTTTGTACCATCAATATAACAAACCAGTTGTGTTCTTTTCCCACAGCTTCAGACTGTGAGTTCTCTGCAGTGTATTTTCATTTAAAAGGCTGGAAATATGCTGTATCTCTGTGGGAAAATCAATCACACTACATACTGTAAACTACTAACACAAACTGCCTCTGACGTTATACACAGCTCACTCATAAATCAGAGTGAAGTGTGTTTGTGCCGGTGCTTCATAAACCTATCAAAAAACGATCAGAGGTGGCATTTCGAGGATGACCTCTAAACTGCGCTGCTTGCCACTGCGCAGTTGATTCAGCATCAGAGTTATTGAAAACATGATGATATTTTCTACTCAATAGCTACTTCCTGAGACATTTGAAATGAACTGTGGTCCATTGAAAGTGAGAAGAATTGTTTTTTTGTTACTTTGAAATTATACAGACCTGAAGAGCTCTATACAGAAACGCTCTTTTCTGACTGTGAACTTTGTCATCGAAATAAAAATGCTCTGAATACAGAATAAAAAGGTTCCATTCAGGCTTTTATGCAGCCCAGTGATGTGTCCAACACGGAGGCATAGTGCAAAGACTTAGTTTCCTCTTCAGCATTGGCCTTTTAAGGATGGTAATGACTATTCAATTGATTTCCATGAAGCTTTGTACAGACATGTTTCTCAGACAATGAAAATTGCAGTAACTCTGATGATCCCTTGACTTTTCATCTAACACCATCGTCATTGGTTCCTCTCTGCAATTTCAAAGCACTGTTGTAGGATTGTATGTACGCAATCATCTGTATGCCAATGTCAGGTCTCGTCTTTGTATTCATGTGTAGTTGCCCTTTTTTGCGTTGTTATGGTTGTCTTATAGCATATATTAACATACTTCTTGGCTTTTCTTTGTGGTAATCTTATTTTGGGTTTATATTTCTTGTTTTAGAGCTTTATATTTTTTATTTTGTATTGTTCTGTGCAGTTCGTCTGTAACTTATGTTGCTGCCTGTCTTGGCCAGAACACTCAAACTAATGACATTCCCACCAGCCTCAGCTGTACCCTTGCCTAGTGGTAATTAGTAAGTGTTAGCAAGCATCCTGGGGCTGGCATTTGTCGACAAACATGGCACATCCCAGGTAATTTGAAGAAACGCCAAGAACAGGTGTCTATTGTTTTTGAGACTTGCTAGCTACTTCTGTTATGTAGCTTTTGCCTGGTTTGCTTAAGCTAGCAGGAAGAGGTCGAGTTAAGGGACCTCTCATCTTGCTTTTAAAGAGTGTCATGCTTTACAGATTACATTTACACCTGGCAGAGGTCCAATCTCAAGGCAGTCCAGAACAATTCCAGATGTGGTATGGCCTGCCTTGGCTGGTCTGATTGCATTTAGGGTGCTTTCAGACCTAGAGTTGTCTTGCTTTGGTCTGAATCAGGGACTAATTTTGTTCCAAAGTTGTATAATTGCCTAGAGTTGGTTCGTGTTCTCAAATGCCTTGTGTGAGAAAGCTGCTCTTGATTGGTCAGAATTTCCATGTGGGAAAAATCCAGGAAGTAAAGCAAACTTTTAAGAAGAGTACACTTGCAAGATAAATGTGACACTTTCTAATGTCACAATGGAGGGACAACTACGCAGGTTGATTTTAGCGCTGCTCATCGTGGACTATATTGCTGTTAATCAATCAATCAATCAATCAATTTTATTTATAAAGCCCAATATCACAAATCACAATTTGCCTCACAGGGCTTTACAGCATACAACATCCCTCTGTCCTTAGGACCCTCACAGCGGATAAGGAAAAACTCCCCAAAAAAACCCTTTAACAGGGGGAAAAAAATGGTAGAAACTTCAGGAAGAGCAACTGAGGAGGGATCCCTCTTCCAGACGTGCAATAGGTGTCGTACAGAACAGATCACATACAGATGCTATGTCAACACCAGGTCTAAAAATTCCACCGCACATTACCTACGATATGTCGCCAAACAAGATTGACAATATTAGACCCATGTGAATCAGTATCTTTGTGATTTGGGATCATATTTATTTATTTGTTTTATTTTATTTTTTACAAGTTTTATTTGTTTGTCTTCCCCACTCCTTTTTTCTACCTCTTTCCCACTCTAGAATAATGGACACAATTATGAATGAAAGCTTTGACAGCATTTTCATCTTATTACACAGCATGAGACCCTGAAATTCATCAGAAGAGCATTAGACTTGCGGTGTCAGTTAACCTTACCTAGAACAGCATCCAGTTCATCAAAATAAGGACACTTAATGGGGTCTGAGCTGGCCTCCTTATTGCTTTTAAAGCTGTCACAGTGCTTTCTTTGCAGATAGTCCAGCCTTGACATCATAATCAGGGGATAACGCCAGTAAATTTAAGTAAACTGAAGACTTTGCTTATTCTGAACAAACGCGCCACAATGAATGCAGATGTGGTTGGGTAATTTCTAAATCACATGAGTAGGGATGCACCATATTGGATTTTTTGCCCATATCTGATATGCTGATGTGTAAGAACTCATTTGACAGATAACAGATACAGATATTGATATATCCACTTTCTTCCCTACCTAATTTTGGTGATCATGAACTCTCTTCTGTAGTGGAATTCACTCTTATCCTGATGGCCCACAAGCAGATGGAGACATGAAATTTTCAATGTGTGTAACATTAATTTATTGTGAAAATTAAGAAAAAGCATGTCAGACGATTCCAGTATTTCATTTTAAAGCCAATATCGGCCAATACCAATAACATGACAATGTTTTCATGCATCTCTACACAAAAGGTCCTCTTTTAATAGTTGTCCCTTGCAAGTAGGGATCAAGTTTTGTCTGCTTACAGGAAGTGGTTTGACTTGACAGTACACATCAGAGCACATCAGCACCGATTACAAAAAGAGAGTTAAATAGAGTGGCAGTTTTCTCTGGTATGTTCAAGAGGTGAGCGGTAACATTACAGCCAACTTAGCATACGACTGTTTCACAAAACACTTGTCATCGCAGTGGAAAAGATAAACCATCTCGTCATGTTTAGCAACCAGATGTAAAAACCTGCTTCTTGTTGTGATGGGTGGGAAAGATAAAATTGTTTTTGTTGCTCTTACCTGGATGTGCAGGATTTCTGTAGCTGTCAAACACTCAGATCTGTATTCACACAAGAGCAGTACAACAGATCAATACAGTATCAAACTGCTGGCTTCTGCTTTTGTGCTGTGAACCTGTAGATTTGAGTGTTAAAAGCCTCGGTATATTCTCTACAGAGAATAAATTTGCTCACGCTCATGAAAGGGTCCATACTATGTGTGTCTGGTCACAGCAAGCTTTGGTATCTCATGCCCAGTGGGTTCTTTGACTTGGCAGAAGCTGTCGAGTGGGTGGTTTAGACCCCCTCAGCAATACAGGATTATCAAATATACATTACAGGCATTTCAGGCCACAGTGTGAAAGCTAAGGCCCCTGTGTGTTAACTGCCTGTAATTTCATGCTTGATGTGAACATTTGTCTTTCACGCTACAAAAGAATTGGATACATTTTGTGTACAAATGCAAGAATAAGCTAAGATATGGTGTACCAGCCAATAGCACGTCCCCGACACCTCTAATTTTCCCCTTTTGTAAACACACCAGACAGCCATGTTTTTACTGTAAATAGGGCTTTAGGGGCTTTAAAAACAATATAGTCTGATTTGAAAATGGTCCGGATAATGACCCTGTATGGCGAGGGAGTCGTTTAGGGCCAAATTGCTGCTTGTGTTGGGCTTTCGTCCGTAATTAGGTCAGAATGCAAATGCTTGTATTGTGATGTTGGCCCACGAGGACTCGGGCATCTCCAGCCTCAGTGTTTAGAGTGTATCCATGTGTGTCAGAGTGACTCATTGAGCCCCTCTAGTGCTGTCGAGCTGTGAGGAGAGAGAGAGAGAGAGAGAGAGAGAGAGCACCGGGGGCCCAGCTCATTCACAACCTTGCGCTCTTATCAAAACATGTTTATTGCACTGTAATGTAGCGCCCCGTTTATGCAGCATTTAGCTCCCTGATATTGTTGTTGCCGCGGGCCTGAATCCTGCTCCAGAACTGTGGTGGAGGCAGACGAGGCAGCTCGGAGGGGGTCTTGACCTCAGGCTCACCCTCTAACCTTCCGCACACCTACATAAACTCATTTTACCTCATTTTCTACCTCCTGCTTTTTTCCTACTTCATCACCTCCCCCTACTTCTGTCCACCTCCAGGTTCCTCCCTCCTGTTGCCTCTCCCTTACCTTTCTCTTTTATTGATCATTAGCTGTTGTTGGGGAGAGAGAGGGGGTGTAATTAAGGAGCCAGACTGGTCTGTCAATTCTGCTCAGCGCTGCATGGAGTGCACCAGACCAAGCGATGGCCCTAATAGGGCTTCACACTGTAAACAACACGCACACCTGGACAGCAGCAGGCCCCAGGGAGAAACAGGAGAAAGACACTGTCGACAAGTTGGCACTGATAAAGAAAGGAAGTTTATCACCATTGTGTGTGTGTGTGTGTGTGTGTGTGTGTGTGTGTGTGTGTGTGTGTGTGCTGAAGATTTAAAATGCCAATATAAAATCCAATCAAACAAAAACATCTGATGCAACACAATACACATTTATGTACACATACATTTAGTATTGCATTTCAGTGTTGTCTTTCAGAGAGCACATTAGCTTTTCATATTAGGTTTCATGAGGAGGTGCGTGGGAGCTTTTCTTTTATGAATTAGAGATGCATTTTTTCATGCGAAAATGATAAACAGTCAACTGTCCAATAACAGCTCAGGGGTGGAGCCATGGGCGGAGCTTCGTGTCGCTGCCATCAGCTCATCGTTTTAAGATTTTTCACGTAATTATGATGCAGTAAATCCACATATAAAAGTAAACTGCATATAACAGTGAGCCTCATGCACGATTTCTTCTTCATGGAATAAGAATTTGTGGCCTTCATTATTTAAGAAAGATTTATACTTCTGCGTAGAGCCTACGTTATAGCCTGACGATATCATTTTAAGTCTTGTGTGTGATTTATCCTAGTTTCATATGCACAGAGGATATCTACACTAGCTGCTAGGCTAATTTATACAACATAAAATGCCATAGGCTTGTGCTAATAACATTAGCATGTTGTATTTGTTTGGAAAACGTGTTTAGTATAAGACAGCTGTTTTGTTGGTGAACCTTGTGAGTTATTATGGAGCTGAATTTTGTAACGTTACCTTTGTTAAATGTTGCTGTTGTCCCTGGCTTCATATGAGTAGAGGAAAAGTCTGCTAGCTGCTAGGCTAATTTATACAATGTAAAATGCCATAGGCTTGTGCGAATAACATTTTGTGGGGAAAATGTGTCCAGATAAAGACGTGTTTGTCTGTGAATACTGTGAGTTATAGTGAAGCTGATTTGTGTACTTGTGTTTGAAAGTGTTGCTATTAAGCCATGTTTAATGTGTGTTTAATGTGTGTTTGTATTCAGATTTCTTCATCTCTACAGCTGTATCTCTCTTGAACTACACTACACCGCCTCCACAATCTCCAGTGGTACTGCTCTGTTTCATTCGTATCTGTAAGCTTTCAGAAAATGTGCACAAATACGGACAAAAGGAACCCAGAGTAAGGACAGAAGGCATCGTCTGTCTCCATATCTAAAGTTGTGCGTAAATGAGCCCTTAGAACACTTGGAAGCTGAAACTTCTCAGAGAAAAACACATTAGGATAAGAATACGAATGCATGAGGCCCACTGTGTATTGTGTACCACTTTTTTTATTTGATTTATGTTACTAAGGCATTTTAAATCTTCTATGTGTGTGTATGTTGGTGTACAGGTTTGTGTTTGCCTTCTCATATGGCCATGTGTGCATTGTGGTCCATGCGCGGGCGACAGAGACGTGGCCTTGTGTGCATACTCCCTGCCCACTTATGTTCCATCTCTGTCCCCGTGTTGGGCCAACACTGATTCGCTGCTTTAATCGATAAAACTATCAAAACATCTCCGCCGCCGCCCTCTTGTTGACTCTGCGTGTCTCTTGTCTCTCCTCCAGAGAAAGTCAGTATGCTGTCAGCATTGATCGCTCCCTTCAAGTACATAAGCCCTGGGACCAGCAGCACAGAGGACGAGGACAGTTTAAGTAAGCTGCTGCCTCTTTTCTTTCTCTCTGTCAGCATGCTGCGCTGACTCCCTCAGTGGCAGGCCTAATATGGAAATGATCTCTCTGTCACACACATAATTAGTTATTTGAAATGGGGTATTTGATTATGCACGCATGTCAGCTGGTGTGTTAAAATGTGTATCATCTTTAAAAAGTGAGCTTCGAGTGTTTGTGATAAATAAGTCATTAGACAGGTACATACACTATCATGTACAATCTGCTTCAGCCCACCGGTGACTGTCAGCACTTGATCCCAGCCTCCCATCCCACCATTAACATTCCTGTGGCATGATCTGAACACCCTATTTTTGTTCATTTCCCATCAGAAATGCAATACGCCACCACTTCCCCGTAACTAGGTTTGAAGAGCGTATCACAGCTGTTCAGACTCCGCTCTCACAGAGGATAGAAGTGTGAAATAAAGCGGGCTACAGACATTTCATCCTTTCTTGGAATGTCTGCCACTCGATGTGATCCCCACCCCCATTACAAATAGGATTGATGCTTTGCATTGGCCACGGGGACCAATGTTTCCCACTTACGACACAGATTCAGAACCAATTTGGAGGCAGATTACAGAATGATTTGGCAGATAACATCGCCATTTTTAGGGGATTTGTATTTGGATTTTAAAACACTTAAATATGATAGAGCCCTGTGGTATGAAGTGGGCTCAGCTCAGGGAGATGATTGTAGATTTGTTCATTACCATTTCATTGTGTATCAAGTGGCTCAATCTTGCCTGGGAGATTTTTCTTGATTCATTTTGTTCAGCCAGGATAAATGTGGATGTCACACAGTAATGACAGCCTTTTCACTATCTTTTTATCACTTTTACATTGTTTCTGTTTCCCTGGTTGTATTGCAGGCACCAGCAGTGCAGAGGTAAAGGAAAACCGCAATATTGGGAACTTAGAGGATCGCTCCATAGGACCTGCAGAGTGCCAGTCGCTTTTCTGCTCCGACTCTGCGAGGAGTGGGAGCTCTGGTCTGAAGAGGAAACGGCCGCTGGAGGAGGACAACAACGGGCACTTGTGTCAGCTCCGCCTCATCTATAAGAAACTGTCCTGGTCTGAAGCACCAAAGAATGCTTTGGTGCAGCTCAATGAGCTCCGGCCGGGCCTGCAGTACCGCATGGTGTCTCAGACGGGGCCAGTCCATGCTCCTGTCTTCTCCATCGCTGTGGAGGTGAACGGGCTGACTTTCGAGGGCACAGGCCCCACGAAGAAGAAAGCTAAGATGAGGGCTGCCGAGCTGGCCCTCAAGTCCTTCATCCAGTTTCCAAACGCTCCTCAGGCCCACCTTGCCATGGGGAACATCTCAAACCCCTCAGCTGACTTCACCTCAGATCAGGCGGACTTTCCTGACACGCTTTTCAAGGAATTTGAGTCCTCGCCGTGCTCCGACGGCCTCTCACTCTGCAACTCAGCAGCAGAGAGCGAGCTGCTATCGAGTGAGCTACTGAGACATGGACGGTTGCTCCGCCACACCTTGGACCTGATGGTGCAGGCTCAGCAGAGGCTAGGTGGAATTGTTCCAGAGCCAGAGGCCCCCAAGAGCCCCGTGGCGCTGCTCAATGAGCTCCGGCCGGGCCTGCGCTATGCCTGCCTTTCGGAGCGAGCCGAAGGCCGCCGGCTACGTAGCTTTGTGATGGCGGTGCGCGTGGATGGGCGGATATTTGAGGGATGCGGTCGCAGCAAGAAGCAGGCCAAGACCCAGGCAGCCCAGTGTGCACTTCAAGCCCTCTTCAACATCAGGACAGCCCCTGAGGGGAGAATGGGCCTCAAAGCCAGCAGGAAGAGCTGTCCTCATTTACCCCAGGTGAGTACAGACACATCCCCAGCGCCTGTCCTCTGCTAAGCTTCTTTGGCAGCTACTCCACTTCCTACAGGGGCCTGTAATGACCAAAACAGCAGGCGTGCAGCGAAAAGCCAAACACCTTCCAACAAGTAATTAAGGAGGAAAGGAGATAGGAGCTAAAGCGAGCAGGGATGGAAGGAGACATGGTGGCAGCGCTGATAAAGAATATGTGTAAGCAAGCTGGCATTTACCTTGTGTCAAAAAATAGTGCATAGAGTGAAAATACAGTTCACAAACGTGCGCATGTGTTTGTGGGTGCATGTCTGTGTCTCCTGCAAAGCCTGTGTCTCGAGTAAACAATATCTGTTTGTTGGTCTGTTTAAATAGAAAATCGTGTAAATGAAGCTAATTATTGTCCTTGTGCCTCTGACACAAGAGAAATCTGCATTGCCACCCAAATGAGTTTTTTTCCGGGGTCTTATGTGTTTGTAGAGCTGTAATTGGGAGAGTTTTGTAATTTTGCAAGATCTCCTGTTTCCTCATGTGTGGCATCACAGTGTCTACAAACATTAATTCAATCTGTTGCCCAAAGGAGATAGAAAAGCAAAGAGCAAATCGACAAACAAACCACTGAGCCCAATCCCATGCTCATTTACCCAAATATGTAAATAGCAATCAGAGCCAGGAAACTAGTTTTTGAGAAACTTGAGGAAATTGGAGAGCCTAAAGACATAGTGGCTGGATTGGCTGGCACTTGTTGACAGCCATTTAAAACTTCATTTCAGCTGAAGAATTTCATCTAAAGCAAAACTGCCCTGAGTAGATAGTCACACTGATTTTAGTTGTTTTCTATTGTTTGCATAGAGGGAAAATCTTGTATCCAGGCTGTCCAGAGACTTCATTTCAAACTCTGCAGAGAATCCACACCAAATGTTTGAGTACGTAGAAATGCAGAAATGTACGTACGCCCTGTTGTGTGCACGTGGATCAGTATCATTTCCCGCCCTCTATGTGCCCTCATCCAACCTGAAATGCTCAATGCAAAGCACCTCATGATTCTTTACAGTGAATCAGTGCATCAACTGAATGTCACAGCAGTATTTATGTTTACTGCAACCACACTGATTGCCTCACCCCCTCCAAATATGGTCGTGACAGTGAGTGGTATCCCCCACCTGGGATATCAATTGAAAATTGATTTTTGATAGCTGGACACAATTTATTTACTTGTTTAAGTTTTGTCATGGTGAACTTTGCCTGCACATGATTAGGACTCATACTTTATTTACAGATGTTGCTAATTTACACAATCCATACAGTATGTGCAGGTGTTGAGGTGTCTGGAGAAGGCAGAGTGTGTGGGCCTCCAGTGACAGCACAGTCATGTTAACTGCGACCATTTTACACACAAGAACTCTATGAAAACTTAAACGGTACTTGGTGAGATACAGTTATTGAACACTGTTGACCTCGGTTCTGCAATTCCTTAATGCAATTTGATCTAATCTTGGATCTCTATAATAGTAATTTCATCAGTTAGAATTGTTAACGCGGTTGAGGTGAGAAGGACTCAGTATGTTCATGCTTAATATCGGGGAAAGCCAAGTCAGACTTCCCTGACTTCTGCCCCCCTGCCATCATCCTAACATTTCAACAGATAACCAGGAGTGTCAGTGTCATACAGTGCGGCCCTCTGCTCTGCGCTCCGGGGGCGGGAATATGGTGGTGAGACAGCGCTGATGAAATGTTGGGCAGAATTTGATTGGAGAGTTAAGTTTGCTTCTACAGTTGAGGTGCTTATTGAGTGCAGGGTTTCCCACACATTTATTTAGTTGTGGCAGGTTACGCCCCGATATCAGCATTTGTCGCCAGATATTGATTCCAAAAGTGAAGCTTAACTGTTCATCAGTATATATGGAAATATGATATTCTATTTCACAGGGTTATCATTGTGGTGTTTGTTTTTACAACCTACTTTGGATGAAAGCTGCTGCTTTGCCAGCGTTGGGTCTTAAAGTTTGGGTTCACCAGCCTCTGCAGCAGCCGCTCCTCTTATCAGTCAATCAGTCAGATCTGATCAGCTTTGAGTGATCTGACCACAGTGTGATTGACTGATCAGTTCTTCATCCTGCAATTCAAACTCAACAAGCTGCTGCTGAGGGAAAAAAAAATACTAAACATGAAGAGTTTTGCTTGCACTGCGTTTTCGGACTTACAAAAACCTCAGAATTCATAAAGGGGGCACAGAATGATCACAAAAGGACACACACACCAAAACAGTATGCTGATCTGCCCCCTCCCATTATACATTCAATGATTCCTCTCAGATTTAATTCCTAAAATCTGGCTTTAATGCGCAGCTTCATTATCTGCGTCGCCAATTTCCCCTGTTTGTGCAAATGGGTCAAAGTTTCCATAAATTTACGCACATTTATTTGTGAAATGCTTGAAAGTGGCGCAGCTACACACATTTGAAGCACACATTTTTTTGCATACACAACTGTTATATATATGAGGCCCTGGATCATTGGCATATCGGCATCTGACAGTGAAACTGCAAACTGTCCGTCTACTATCCTAATACAACACAAAGGAATGTGCACAGCACCACACCCTCCAAGTCTTGACAGGAGAAATTAAGCCCATCCATACACATCCAAAGCGTCCTTCCCCGAAAGTCTTTCCTTGAAGCCTTTTGTCGACACACACACGCCACCATATTGTGTTCCCGCGCATCCTGTAGGATATGTGTTGTATTAACATTCTTTTCCAGTCTCGAAGAAAAAAAACTGGCGAGAGTGTCCTTCCCCAGAGCACGACATCAACCCAACAAACCTGCACGTTTGCCTGGGAGAAACTTTTTCTTTTTCTCCCTGCTGCCACGGTGTCTAAAAGGATTTTAAGAGGATTTGCCGCACCCGTTTAGTTCCAGAAAGCACTCGCTTGTGGAATTTCTTGAAAGTCAGCCGTGTTGTCTGCCAGGCTCAAGAGGCATTTTATTATCATCAGGAAAGGACAAAAGCGCACATACAATATGTATGCATGCATGCATGCATGTGGGAATAAACATGTGACCGGGCGTGTGTTTGTGGGAATGATTTGCTACATGTCTGCACTGTTGCGTAATGTTAATGCAGAACCCTCCAGCTCACATACACTCTCTATGTTCACATGAGCCAATCTCTCTGCCAAGCACTGATTGCATGGGCAGTCGTTGACTACACTGCAGATGTGAAGCGTAATGTGGGGGTGGTTGCCAGCTGTAGCCTGAGGGTAATGCAAATGTTATGGTGGAATGCCAAATTATGTGTGCCACCTTACTCCGTTCTCTTTTCCCAGAATTCCCTCTGGCTTGTACCTGTTGCAGCGTAAAGCTTTATTGTTGGCTCTACACAGGATGTAACATCAACTCCTCTCCTGATCAAATAATTAGAAGCTTCAATCGGATGTTGTTGCTTTCTTCTTTAGTTATTCACATGCCGCTGTTCTTTGACACGTCATTGCTATTAAATAGTGATTTATTTTAACTTTATGTAGTGTTGTCAAAAATATATATGTATCGATACATAGTGATGCTGAATATTTAAAGTCGTTTCAGTGCTCATGTTCCGCAGTATCGATACACCAGTAACATTAACTCACTATCTGCCGAAAAGTAAAAGTCCATGACCTGCGCCATTTCTGAAAACCTCAGCAAACAGGTCACAAGTAGTGATGGCCAAATGAAGCCTCATGAAGCATTTTCTTTTTTTTATGAGCTCACTAGATGGCGCTTTTTGTCTAGCAAAAGGTTGAAAGCACACTGAACTGCCATTCTTTGAGCCTCTCTCTTTAAGCCATGAGTGCCATCTAGTGGGCTCAGAAAATAAAATGCTTCATGAGGCCTCATTTGGCCATCACTAGTCACAAGTTCGGAAATACCTCATAAGGGGGGAGTTCAGATGGACTCTTCTCGTGATCACGGCAAACACTAAACTGCCACTACAGTGCTTTTTTTTTTTAAATTAAAGCATGTAAACGTGTCCTAGTAGAAACCCCAAATACAAGTGTGAACCTGAAAGTGAACATAGTTTGGGACCTTTAAAGATGCACCCAGCCTCTCTAACAACCTGTGTCTATGTGCACACCATCTATTTACACGACATGATTCCTCCTGGCAAAGAAGGCAATGGGTTATCTTTCTTCTTTTTGGTGGAGAGCTTTCATACTCAACCTTTTGACTGATTGGTTTACTTTAATAAAGACCCACAGGGTAAACCACCAGCTGATGTCTAACACAGAGCCAGAGGTAAAGCCCAGGGTTAGGACAACACTGCTACTCTCTTCTTGTTAAAAAGAAGTGAGGATGCAGAGAAGACGAACGATCCAACACCTGAATATATTGATGGTGGACAATGAAAGTAAGTAGGGTAAGACAGGGCAGTAATATGAGAGTATTACATTAACTCAGCAGACTGGAACATGAGGATGAGGAGCAGCATTAGTCCTTCAAACTTGGGCTGAGCAGAACAGGAAGGCTTCATCCCCTCAATGAAATATTTAATCTCACGGAAACTGCACGGTGCTGTATTGAGCTTCACATACATACCACGGAATAATACAGCCAGAGTGACAAGACAAGCATACTAGTGCACTTTTACACATACAATAGACTCCCTAAAGTAATATAGCCTACACTTTTCTTCATGCCTCCTACGCTTATGTCTATGAGAATTGACTTTTTAACAATCATAGCAGAAATGAGGCACTGGGCCAAAGTCTGCTTGACATTAAAGAGCTATTTATCTTCCAGCAAGTACTTTAATTTTTTATTCCTTCATTTAACCTTTATTTATCCAGGGAAATCAAATGAGAATGCATTCTGCAGAGTTACCCTGCCTTGCACTGACTTCATTCAAGCTACTCATAGCACAGAGACACCTAGTACAACCACAGTCGCATACATTTGCAGCTGGTGACAGTAACAGTCAACTGTTTTGCTCAACAGCACAACTTCAGTCAACCTGGTCACCACTATAGTTTAACTACACTCAGCGGCGTTAGGGTGAAACATGGCAGGATAAGAACGAAAGTTAAGGTGCAGACATCTGAAAAGAGTGGGTGGTAGGGGTGGAGGAAGTTTCCAACAAACACCGACTTTCACCTGGGAGAGCGGTGTTGCTGTCCCGTAAGATTATCTTGCCAAACCCTGTTCTTTGTTCCCAACCTGAACCACATGCTTTGTTGCCTAAACCCAACCATACGTGTTTGTTGTTGAAGGAAAAGAAACGTCAATTTGTGTTGTTGTAGTGCATTTATTTTGAAAGAGACTGTATGCAAACGGTTAATTTCCTGTGAAAACAGAAGTGTATTTTGAAAGATGACAATGCATGTAACAGGCAGAACTTGACAAGGCCTCCCGGAATGTCACCATCCAACACACCCAGGGTACCTTGCACAGCGTATGTGGACGTGGAAAGTCCATGACCAAACGTCAATATGTGACAAGGTTAGAGTGAGAATGTGTTGCCTCAGTACTGGTTCAGTTGATTTATTACCTCAGTAAACATTTTTCTAATGAATTTATGGTCTCAATCGCTAGTTTCAAGCCTTCTTCAATCCAGCATGATCTTTATTTTGTAAATTAAGGTCCCATATCGAGTAAAGTAGACCATAAAGCAGGCTATACTTCAGGGCGTGGCTTCCTTATGATTGACAAGTCGGTACCACGGCCGTGTCGTGGGATTTATACTTCGGCATCAAATTGACCCTGAGCCTGACGTGCACCTCCCCAAAAATGTAACTACATGTCGCAGCGACACAGACCTTCTACCTACTTTTGTAAGCTGAAACCATTTCCCTCAGTGGAAACTAAGCTTTTATTTACTTTAATTTCACAGTTAAAAAACAATAAATTGTGAAGACAATAAAGCCTCCACAAAAATAGCATTTTAAGTCTTGTGTGTGATTTATCCTGGCTTCATATGAGCAGAGGAAAAGTCCACTAGCTGCTAGGCTAATTTATACAATGTAAAATGCCATAGGCTTGTGCTAATAACGTTAGCATGTTGTATTTGTTTGGAAAATGTGTCCAGATAAAGACAAGTGTTCATCTGTGAATGCTGCGAGTTATAGTGAAGCTGATTTGTGTACTGGTGTTTGACACTGTTGCAATTAAGCCTTGTTTAATGTGTGTTTAATGTGTGTTTTGAATCAACTAAACTTAGAGGTGTAACTGCAGAGTGGCACAGACACACCACTGCACAAGTATAAATCCTCCTTCAGATCCACAACCTCAGCTTCAAACCTACAGCTCCGCCCTCTTGTCCAAACATGGTCGGTTCTGACTCCAAAAACCAAGAACTCAGGGTGTCACAATGGGAAACTTCAAACCAATGGATGATGTCACAGTGGTCACGTCCACTTCTTTTATACAGTCTGTGGTTGTTAATGACAGCATTTCCTGATATATATAGTATCTGAAGAAATGTTTTCAGGGTAACACAATTTCCTCCTTACTTTAAAAGAAAAATGTAATTTCCTCTAAAAATATGTTTGTGGTTGCAAATTAGTAGCACAGTATGTACATTTATTTCTGGGAGACAGGGCTGCTGCCACCGAATATTTTTTCATCACAAATATGAAAAAATAAATCAGTTCCCTGCTCTCCGATCAAAGTACTGAGACTATTCTCCATTCAGCACAAATAACATTCACTCCCCTCCGTCATCCCTAATAATTTCTGAACAGTCCCTGACCTCAAGGTAACATTTTCTTTTTGAATGTAACTCTGAGTCTTTATTATTAATCAGTCAGTAGGAAGCTGTTCTTTAATCGTACCCACAGCACTCTAGTTACCGGAAAATGTCTTTGCCCTAATAAAGCCTGCACAGTGAAGTGAGAAAGTGCCGGAGTAATCCTGACACCCATTTCACCAAGTGGAATGATTACCCCACTGTTCAGGCCTTGATTGGCCACTTAATCTCCCCTCGCCGTCACAATGCGCTGCGTTGTTGCCAAGTCAACTGAGCCCAGGACTTGTGTGCAGCAGTGGGAAGGCACAGAGTCAGCAGGTCCACGTGGAAGGACAGTACGGAGGTCAGTGGTCAGGACGCCGCGCTCTGCCACCTTGGATTAAGGTCCATTTGAATAGGGAAATGTGCTCGGTGGCAGAGCAGAATGAAAATGAGGGTTAATGGAGGAGAGGTTGAGGAGAGAAAGCATGAAAAAGCTGCAGATGAAAGAGCCAGCGTATTTGTCTCTCGGTTATTCCAAACATATAAAAAGCAGCTGAATATGTAAATTTTTCATCATATCAGCTGAGATCGAATGCGACTGTAAATTGTCTTTATTGTGGTTGAAAATGAATTGATTAAGTTATCTCTAAATGTGAACCATCACAGATAGAGAAGGATACAGACTGGTCAAGTAGAGTAATTTCCCTGCCTCCGCCTCGGCAAATTGAATATGATTTCAGACACGCGAAGGTGACCCCTGTCAGCCGCTGAGCCTCTCGCAGATTGTTTTCTTTGTCTAATCTCTCCCACTTCTAATCTGTCTCAATATAAACAGCTGTGACAGGCTGATCATTAATTAATATTGCCACAACAAATTAGCGACAGCGATCGCCCAGCCAAGCACCCTGTCTAAGATAGAAATCCACCAAGTGGGAGAGAGAGAGACAGAGAGAAGGTGTGAACAACACATTAGAGGGGAGTTGATTAACAGCTTCGGAGACCTTGCAGATAGTGTTACAGCCTCAGCATGTGGACAGTGATGGCAGCAGATACACACAAAGTGACAGCTACGGCAGCAGACTGTAACCACAGGATCAGCTGTGGTTATCACCATTAGTGGTGCAGTGCAAATAGACTGATGAAACATCCGCATCCGTCACTTTCTACTGATGCAGCCAAACAGAGCGTCTCTTGCAGTTGATGTTCCTGGGGTGGTAATTTAGACATGTAAAGGATACGTCTGAGCTTTTTTTGTGGTTTTAGTCATAATTTTAATCAGTGATAATAATAAAATCATACTCACAAGGTTAATATTAATTGTACAGATTGTAGGTGAACTTCAAGGTTAATTGAATTATTTGGAAGTGAAATAAAAGGCAAAGAGTAAAACTATCATCTAATGCTGGCCTTACTCCAAATGACTTTTCAAGCGATTACTCTGTGGCAGACAAATTTCAGTACAATAGCATCCGTTTTATCTCAGTTGTTTGGTGTAAGGTGGTCTTCAAATCCAGTCGGAGCTGACTTAAATCAGTCTTTTTTTCGTCTTAATGATCCGATAAATCAAACATGTTTGATATCATCGTCTTGGCTCATGCAAACACTGAGGTTCAGTGACGTGAACACTGGCAACAACCAATCGCTGCGCTCTCTCCAGCACCAAACAGGAAGCAGCAAACTGGGTAGAAGTTTCAACTGGTTGCAGTGCCCTAGACACCACTGAATTGTCCTAAATCTTACACACCGATACTTTAATTTATGGATTTGTGAGGTCTGAATTACAACAAACTAAATCTAAAATCTAAAACTAAAACTAAACAAAATCTAATTTCATTTATACATCTTTTGATTTCTTTCTGTCAGAATGAGTCAAGCTCTTCTGCATGAAAGTCCACATTTCATATTTAATCTTTAAAACTTATACTTCGGTTTACCTATTGGCAAAATGTAGATTAGCCTAATTCACTTTAATAACCATATTTTACATAAAACCTACCACTGTCAAAGACCACATATGCACTACTTACTGTTTAGCCCATTTCAGACCAAAGATTTGCGACTAGCCGAAACTGTCTAAGAACGTTGCAGAGGGAAGTTGCAGCGGTGAACTGGCCGATCTGAGTTCAACTCAAGCCAGCTGATGGTGTCATCTATGACTCAGCTGGTCAAATCATTGACAACTGGTTTTAGAGCGTACAGTACATCACCTGTTTCAACACATTTAAGAAGCTACAAATTATATTCAGCCATAACGGAGGTACAGAGTTGTTGCATAGAGATGATACACCATTTCATCTAGTTGCAGTGGTGTGAACCTGCAGGTTTTTATAACGTTGCAGAATGGCACATTGTAAGTAGTTGCCTGTTTCAACTCGTCTTGGCGAAAATCTTTGGTGTGAACTTGGATTTGTCCAAAATCATTCTTAAATTCAGTTAAAAATAATCTTTAAAAAGCATTGAAGTTAGGTGACTGATACCTGTAGATACAATGATCTGGATGTAGAGTTGTAATATGGAGAAGACATTCAACTTCGCCGCCTTTCACTTCCTGTTCGATGGCAGAGAATGTCTCTTTTATATCATTGACGGCTGAATGCGAGAGATGTGCATGAGTCTTTTGGCATATTTGACTACTAATTGATAAAATAATTACTAGGTTAATGGATAATGAAAATAATCATCAGGTGTCACCCTATTGTTGCAATGTCCCCAGGTTCCTAAAACTCAGCCACAGCTTTGATGAGTACAACATTGTCGTAACTGAGAAAGTGGTAAAACTACACTTATAATACCCCGTCTGTAACAAAATGGAGGTATCTTTTAAAGAACACCAGTTGGTGTTATATTTCAAATTAATCCCGATAACTGACCTTTGTAAATGAGAGCCAGGAGGGAATTCCTTATGTGCATTCATAAAGTATCTCATTACAATTTGTCACTTAGTGTACAATAATAATGTGAGCAAAAAGCCACTGTTTGCTTCTGGACTGTCAGTCTGCCCTTTTAGCAGCCACTTACCTCATCATGTGGTATTTAAAGAAGCAGCGGCATGGGAGAGTGGAGATTTGTGTGTGAAATTACCGAACAATAATGTTTCCCCGTCTGAATGGGAGCACCCTGTACATGGAAAGGTTAGAATCATCCTCAACTGTCTAATATGTATGCAAAATATGACCTATGAGGCTGCAGGCTGTTGAATCTAATGTACCGCGTCAGCATGCAGCTTTGAGGGAAAATCCCTTAGCAGGGAGGAACTGAAATGGGGTTGGTCGGGTCAAGTCACCTCGTATATACTGTAAAACGCCCCTGTAATCTATTCCCAAAAAGCGTGGCGCTCCTGTCTGCACCTCTGCTCGCCCTACAGTATCCTACAAAGTCTTCATTGTTTGTGACAGTCCTCCGCTCCTCCCTTTCCCCCTTCCTCCCTCCTCCTCTCCCCTCCACAGCCCCTAGCTGTGAGCCGGAGCATGGCTATAATCGTTTCTGAAGAACCTCTCACACTTCATTAAAAGCATAATCAAGTTCATTACAATTTCATAGGCGTTCAGGTACCAAATGGCTTCCGATAAATCATGACTATTGGTCCTGTGTGGCTGGCATGTGTAGGTTTATCTCTGGCTCTCAGGCAGGAGAGAGGGGAAGAGGAGGGAGGAGAGGTCTGGATGTCTGGCCTTTAAATGACCTTCCAGCCCGGAGCAATGGACCGTTCTGTCACACACGCTGAATGGAGTCGCGCACACGCCCAAATCAGCATGCATCACAGCAGGGGAGATCAAATCGTTCATAACGCCAACACGGTGACGTACAGTAAGCAGATCAACAGATGTGGCACCAAAGTATTGTTTAATATTTAACACACATACTACAACCAGGCCAAGCTCCTGTTTTATCTTCAGCTATTTTAAATGATTATTTACCTTTATATCCTCTTGTTTTGATAGAGAGGCGAAGTCCCTCCTCTTCCAGTGTCCCCCATGGGACCTTATCTCAGTGTTTGTCAGTTTAAGAGATAATTTGCAAGTCAGTGTCACAGGTCTGTCATAGTACCATTTAGTTTTCTGTGAAACTGCTAAGTGAACTGCATCTCTAGTTAACTCACCAACATGGCTCTTACCTTGGCACAGATGTAACATTCTCTTTATTTTGATGGTTTGATTTTATGCAAGCAAACTGAAGCAGCATTTGTTATTATGACAAATCAAAAAGTAGCCCACATCAGCCACATGATGACGTGATGTACGTAGTTTGTTTATATACAAATGGAGCCACTAGTGTCTGACAGGCCGTGCACAATTTACTGTTGAGCTGAGCATGGCAGCAAGAAGGAAATCAGTTTCAGTCAAGGTGGTGCAAGTTGTGTTGTTTACTATAAAGTTCATGTGTTTTTTGGGGTGATGAGAGGAGACATGGTAATGATAGTCTCTCAAGAGAACTAAAACTGCACCAATATGGCAACATTTTGGATTTGAAGTCGACCAAAGAGGTCTCATACCTGACATCGAGTGACTTAAAGGGAAATTTCGGTTTATTTCAACCCGTCTCCTGTCATCCTAAATTTGGTTCAAGTGACTAGTGACATACAGATAATAGTTAGCATGTTAGCCATTAGCCTAGATACAGCCGTGTTGTCTTACCTTACCGGTGTGCTGCCATGTTTGTTTACCATTTAGCTCTGCTTTCCAAAGCGCAGCCGAAATATCGCGAGAACAAGCAGCCATCTCATAGCGTGCCAAGCTATGCAACAGCTGGAAGACAGAACCAGACGGTCGCCTGAACGTAGGAGGAGGAGGAGGAGGAGGAGGAGAGAGAGAGGCGCAATAGGTAACGTTAGAGGACGAGAGAGGAGGAATGGCTGCCACAAGGCTGCATAGCTCTGGAGATTGGTGGTGTACCTGTGAATGCTGTGCCCCAATGCCCACAGAAGAGGAATGCCTCTGTTGCAAGGAATGGGAGCGGTTGCAGCCTTATTTTCAAGGTTTGGATGTGACCGAGGACGAGACACCTCCACCTGGAGTAGTATCCAGCTGGGCTTTATCTAGAGCTGGCCAGATATATTTTGGCTGCGCTTTGGAAAGCAGAGCTAAATGGTAAACAAACATGGTACCACACCGGTAAGGTAAGACAACACGGTTACATATTGTTTTCTATATGTTCTCTGACATTTATCCTAACGCTATGAGCCGGTCTTTGTGGGGAAAAAAGCTTGTTTAGTGGACTAACTTTGCACTTGAAGGGATGCTCGTTCACTTACGTTTTAATAGGTCTGACGCTACGGCTGTATCTAGGCTAATGGCTAACATGCTAACTATTATCTGTATGTTACTAGTCTCTTGAACCAAATTTAGGACGATAGGAGACGGGTTGAAATAAACCGAAATTTCCCTTTAAGCAAGAAGTATACTTGCTGTGTGGCCAAACGTACGTGTACACGGTGTGCTGCACCTGCGTGTATACTTGCTGCAGCACGAACGTTAGTCGATGCAGCCAAAACGTGTGATACTGGTGGTCTCTGCTAGGGGCAGACCGCAGCACTCAGACACACAGGTCACGAAAAGCAAAGAAGGCGGTGACAGTGTATTTCCAGATAAACACAAACATGGGCACTCTCGATGAAGAGGAGATCAGAATTTTATTGCTGTTAAGATCTCGGCAGAGGAAAAGGTGTCGTCTCCACCGCCATCGGAGATGGTATGTGCGGCCCCTTAACCAATCACATGGGGAGTTTGTTTCCCTTGTTTTACCCATGCGAGCAATCGATAAGGAAAAGCACAGGCAATTCTTCTTCTTTGGAGTCTTACGGTGGTTGGTATCAGTTACGTTGCATTACCTCCATCTTCTGGGTCTACCCTGCTCCTACATCTTTCATTCCATTATATCCTTTTCACCAGTCCACCTCCGACCTCACGTTCACAGTCTCTAGGTATACTTCGCATGAGCACCTCTAGTGTTCATGTCAATACTGCATCTTGCATACGCATCACGCTACCTCGCAGCAAAGTGTGTGGTCTATGCGCCAAACGACCGCAAAATACGTGTGGCAGCCAAAAGTGCACGAAAACTGCATGCACACGCGTTTCCTGCAGCAAGTATACTTTAGGTTTTAGTTCGCTGTGTGGAGCTGAACTTTTGTTGCACACCCTGTTAATATGTATTCCTGTGCCTGGGATACTTAAACATTTTAGACACAAGGGGAAAAAAACGATAAGGTCAACAGTTACCATTGACAGTGTGTTACAGATGAATTAAATTTAAAGCTGCTACAAGGAACTTTTAACTGGATATGCAAAAGTCTCTCGTTTCTGCCGATGTCTGCGCGTGACCTACAACAGCAAATGAGACCATTGTTGTGAAGATAAGCTATTTCTATATAGTGTATATCCATACCTTTAGGATACTGTGTCCGGGTCCGCCCCAGGTCGCTTCCAGGACGAAGCGATTTACGGCACTCAGACGGCACATGTCATCTTACCTAGCTGCGTACATTTATAGTGACTCTTATAAATAGTCGCTATTCCTCCTCCTTGACCCGACGTCTGCGGGGAGTTAAAATAGCAGCAGTCATCGGGTAAAAGTTCTGTGAAAGCACTGGACTCACCAACAGTCAGCCACGTCTCAGTCACAGAGAAAATCCAATCCTCAGGATATCAGGAAATCCTTCAGGATAAACGTTTTGTTCGCTAGCGATCTAGCATTTACCAGCCCAATCCTGGCAGGAGCCGGCGGGTCCACGGCGTTAGCTGTCCGGGTAGCCACACACAGAGGCCACAGGTTGCGCAGATTCACCCTGCACCAGCCGGGACGAGGAGAGCAGGGGCAGCGGGGCTGTAACACCTCATCCGGGCCGACGACAGGTACCATCCAGGCATCGACAGGGTCCAGCGAGTGCCGAGAAATAAAGAGGCGAGGCACCACTCCATACTCAGTCCAAGAAGCCGTGGAAGTGCTCACCAAACAGGCCTTCAGCCTTACCAGCCAACCGCTGAGTTTACCCTGGTGGCGGTGGCGCTTACGCCGGAGAGGTGGAGCTGGGGCACAGCAGAGGTGAGCTGGGATCCCCGATAGGAGCGGGGGCAAAGTTTTCCTGTCTTGTTGTTTCATTCATCCCCAAAACAAACACATGCGTGAGCCAGGTAAGCGTCTTTACGACAATACGCGCTAGAGCTCATGGGAAATGTAGGCTTCATTCCGGGAAAACACTACCGCTTTTGTCCACAGGGTTGCCAATATCAACTCAAAATGAAAGTTCCTTGTAGGGGCTTTAAAAAAAACTGCATGACATTGATTAGCATACATAGCAACATATCATCTATAACAGGGCTTCTCCACTGCAGAAAGTTTTCAAGGGAATAGAGCACACAGACATCATGGCTGCCGCCTCTGTGTGTGTTCTTTTTTATTCATTAATTTACAAAAACATCAGAGGTCACAATAAATACAAAGAAAAATAGAAGTTTTTAAATCTGGCATTAGTCTGAAGTGCCAAATGTTTATGGTTCCACAGATGTAAAACAGACTTTCATTTCCTGAATTTAGTTTCTCTGATCTCACAGTTAATGGAACATTCTAGTTTTAAAGGGCTGATAGTAATTATTAGATATTATTAACATTATTATTTTAAAGAACCACTGTGATCTTGTAATAAATTTTACTATAGCCAGACAGAGGAGGAGGAAGTGGAATCAAAACTATCTGCAGAAAAGCACTGAGCTCTAATTTATTTACACAGATAATCCATTATCATATTTGTAGTTACACATACAGTATTTTTTCAGTAATATAGCAGCTTGCCTTCTGATCACAGGTTAGTTTCATCTTGCTATCTCAATTAGTCTGCAAATATGGTGTTAATGTTCCAAGGCCTGAATTTATTACAGACATCTGAGCCGCTGATTTTCCACAAAATAATAATTATATCCTCAAAACAAAATGTCCAAACTCTCAGTCCTGTTCTGCTGCACAGACATAGACAGACATCCCCTGCCAGCGATTGTCCCTCTCCACCCACTCACATGCCTGGCTGATCACTTGGACCCTCTGGGCCTCCCAAACCTCTGTGGATGTTTTCCCGAGGGTTTCCTCCCCTCGCTTCCAAAGCTGAGGCAACATGGCTTGTGTTGTTGATATGCTCTGCTTGGCTGCGGGATAGAATATATGCCGGAGTGAAGTTTTTGTACGGCTGTTATGTTAAAATACTCAACTTTGCATCATTCTGGTGATACCTGTAGTGACTCAGACTCAGTTCTTCATCTCATCTGACAGACACATTTACAATATGGAAAGGTATAACATCACGTGTGTATGTGACATGCTTAAAAAAGGAATGTTGTTTTAGGTAGACCTGGTTCCCTGGCAACTGTGATATTGTGACTTCCTGGAAGAGAACTGGCAATTGCTTTAAATTGTCGAGAAATGTGAAATCAGCAAATTTATATATTTTTATTGTCATTATTAGCCGTAACTGTAACGTTTAAAGAAATTAGTTAAACACAGTTGTCTAACCTTATGTTAAGTTTCTGCTGTGCTTATTTTATGTACTGTGTTGCTTTGCTAGCATCTTTACTTAATCAAATCTACTAGCATGGAAGCTAAGCACTGTACTGCTGTGGACGGGGACCACAGCAAAACGTGTTGTAGTTACCTTATAAGAGCCACGTGAAGAATCAGTTTCAGCTGAAGTATAGGCTATGTTTGGTAGTCTAACTGCTTTACCTTACATACTAACTGATCGAGGCAGGGTGCTTTCAGACCTAGAGTCGTCTCCTTTGGTCTGAATCAGGGACTAATTTTGTCACAAAGTTGTATAATTGCCTAGAGTTGGTTCATGTTCTCATGGCAGCATTTACAGGCAGACCAGATCAAATGCCTTGTGTGAGAAAGCTGCTCTTGATTGGTCAGAATTTCCATGTGGGAAAAATCCAGGAAGTAAAGCAAACGTTGAAGAAGAGTACACTTGCAAGATAAATGTGACACTTTCTAATGTCACAATGGAGGGACAACTACGCAGGTTGATGTTAGCGCTGCTCATCGTGGACTATATTGCTGTCATTGTTCGTTTTAGTCAAAGCATACAGTTTGAAAACGAGGCGCGGCTCCAACTAGAAAACAATGTTTTGATGCACTGGATGTGCTGAATGTGCATATTAAGGCAGTACAGGAGGAGGTGCACATTAATAATCCTCCAGGACTGTAACATGCTCATGTTTAACCCAAACAATGTGTCATGTGACTGCAGTTGGTTCAGATCCAGGTCGGAACACGTTCTCACCACAAATGAACCACACCAGAGTTCGTTTGTAACCGGACCGAGACCACCTCTTCAAGAAGGTCTCAGTCTGGTTGTTTTGGTGCACACCTGAGTGTGATTGCTGTGTTCACACCTGCTCAAACGAACTGCACTGAGGGGGCAAAGGAACTTGAGTTCCATTGAACTGAACCAAACAGGGCAGGTGTAAAAAGCACCCTAAAAGATTAATTTCCAACCTTGGTTGACCAGCACATCCAGTGATTAAAAATGTTTTTGGCAATGGAGTCTGGACACTTTGAGATAATGGCTTTAGTTATTTCAATTCCCCATTGGAAAGGGCTTTCTGACAGCAAGGTAGAGTGGTTTAATATTATAAATTCAGTATACACTTTGAAAATTAACAAATAGTCTGGCCCTTAATCCCCTGGAAAACAATGAAATGTCATTTTTACACTTTTCTTTTTGTACGTATTTTTGGTTTTGTATTATGGATAAAATCAGTCTGGCTGTTTCCAGTCTGTATGCTAAGCTAAGCTAACTATTTTGCTGGTTGTAGCCTCGTATTTAGCACACGGACATGAGAGTGGTTTCCATCTTTTCATCTAACTCTCGCCAAGAAAGCAAATAAGCATATTCATTCAACATTATATGTTGAACTGTTTCTTTGAAGATGTGAAGCCTGAAACATTTAGGTTTGCAGTATACATCTTTGCATTCCTCTGCTGCTATCCGTCTCTGCTGTATCCACATTACCCACATTGCATGTCTGCATATCTGCATACTAAAAACCACGAAAATGTCTCATGTGAGCATAATTAGTAGAATACTGGGAATAAATCTAACAACAGTCGTACATTTTAGTCTCGACTAAATTACCCCAAAGATTGGGAGAAAAAAAGAAAAAGCAAAACATATGTTACCTCTGTCCTGCTCTCTGGGACTGTACCGTGCCTCCCTCGGGGGAAACAAAATGGGAGAGGCTGGAATAAGGTGTATGTATGAGAGCATGTGTGTGTGTGTGTGTGTGTGTGTAGGTGTGTGGAGGAGGAGGAGGAGGAGGAGGGGAGAAAACCAAGCTGGCAGGGGGAGGGATGAGAGGCAGGCTGTGGGGGGAGGGAGAGAGGGAAGGAGGGGAGGTGAGGATGGATGGAGTGCAGTGGGGGGAAAGAGAGGAAAACCTCAGCGGAACAAAAGACCTTCAGGATTAATTAGGCGTCAGATTGGTTGCAGGGCACAGCGGGGGGAGAGAGGAAGAAAGGGTGAGAGATATAGATGGGGGGGAGAGGGAGAGTTTAGCATTCTGGGAAGACCTCATGTCCTCAGCCCTCATATTTCAACCTGCCTGCCCATGAGTATACAACAGCCAGCTAGTTAAGGCCTGCGCTGTGCCTGGAACTACTGTCCATTGGGTTATGGATGGAGCTCCTTCCACATCTTCATGTATTTTTATGTTATCCCACCGGGCAATAAGAGGAAACACAGAGGTCATATATGGAACGCATAATGTTTACATGATGGTTTTCACCCCTTGTGTTAGGGTTCTCCCCACATATTTTGTAAATGTGTTAGTGCGTGTGCGTGTCTGTAAAATTGCAGGAAAATAGGTGCAATATTTCATAGTATTCACTCGGTATAGCAGCAGCATTTCTCCGTGCCCGAGTTCCCCTCCTCGATAGCCGAGCCCTGCCAAATTAGAGGAGTATGAATGCACAAAATAGATGCAGCTGAACTCTTACTGAACTTCTTACTTTCACTGCTCTTATCAGCTGATTTTTTTTTTTTTTTTTTTGTAACAGTTGCTTCCAGAACAGCTGAATTGCCGATTCGGGTCACAGGCATCACCTCTAAATTTGAGAGGCGGACCTGTTAATACCGTCTCCGTTGTCATTGTCACAGAGGGATGTTTCTGGGGCGACCTTTGATGGCACTTCTTCCCCTCCAATACAGGAAGTGATGAACTCTGCATACAGATGACAGGCGGGGTTGCCATGAGTCATAATATCTTCGCCCGATGCTGTCTCCCCGCAAAGCACTTAGCAGATCAAATAAGAGCCATTCCGGAGGCTAGAGCAAATCATGCCCTTAGAACATTTGTACCAATCATTCACACTATCACAGAGGTGGCTCCTGCGTGCAGCTTCAAGATATCTCAGCGGCGTGAACTTTAGAACAAAGTCTTCTGGGTAGATGGGCTGATTAGCCATTCGATTGGCTTCACAGAGCAGTGATAAAGCTTTGACAGATTGTGTTATATGGGGGGGAAAAAAAATCTACGGCTCACAGCATGAATAGTTATCATATGCTTTAGTCAGAGGCTGAAAGGAGAAGTTTTCAGTTCCGGTGACTTTTAAGCTTTTAGACTAAGAAAAGTTTGACCCAGCTCGCTGCACTTATCATCACATTCTGTAAAAAGATGATGAATTACTAATAGCGCGGGCAGAGTTGTCCTCACAGTTGCATATAACTTTAACTGCCAGTGCAGAATGCACACGCTCTGACTTTTAATACATTTCTACTGTTGCTGTAGCACCTGGTTGTACGTCAGCAGGTACATAACAAATCCATTCCCACTGCTGCCCTGTTTCCTGTCTCCGCATCCCGGCTGAATTTTAGGGCCTGCGTCGAACTCTCCTGTGCAGGATGATGAAGTAGCGCTGTTCCTGCTGATGGAGAAATGAAACACCACAGTCGCACACAGACACATATAGGTTGACAGGGAGAGTTTTAAGCACCAAAGGCATAAACAGAAGTTGACTTATCTTAAAACACACCGATGATGTAACATCCCTATGTGTGAGGATGTTTCCGTTTTCACCTGCCAGAACAGACTCACATGCAGCATAAAGGTATCCACAACGTAGGAGATTACAGTGCAGGTGAAAGCTGTAAGCAAATAAACAGAATACAAAAAAATAAATTAGATGGAGGAAATGAAAAAGACAGAAATAACATGAGGGATTAGACAGGTGTTCGCATTGTTATGCTTCCCTGTGAAAACCTTGTATCTCCAAACGGTGATTTTTCAATAAAACGGGAGCACAAAGTGTTCCTTTACTGTATGTGTGGAGACAATTCCACTGTGTTTCCTAAAGTTGTTATCCTTCACATTTTGGGTCTAGTTGATTTGGCGACACCCACGGTTGCTGTGGCAACAGCAAGTGTGGTTGAAGACTACAGCACTCAGAAAGAGAAAAGCAACTCGTGTATCTGCAAACAGTGCTGCCAAAACATGTTGTTTTAAAGGAAGTCAGTCAATAATCTGTCTTTATCTGCCATTCAAAAACACCACAATCTAACTTTATGATGTGCGTGCCATGAGTAAAAAAAGAAAAAGGCCCTCAGGAAAGCCTTTGCGCCACGAAGGCCTCACTCTGGCGTTTGAGCACGCCCGCCGAAAATGCGAATTTGAGGGCGCAAAAACATGGCATGTGTATGGCCCCTTACTGCTCACTTTGGCTGCTCCTTCTTGTTTTGTTACTTCCTGCAAGTGTTGTGCAAGTTACCAAAAATTAGTCATTAGGTACGGTTACTAGTTACTTCTCTTAAAAGTAATTGAATTACTCTACCAATTACTAATACAAAAGTAATTAGTTACAAGGGGACGTAACCTTTGTGTTACTTTTTGATACCTGTTTCATCCTCTTATCAGTGCACTCACAGCATTATTATTTTAGTGCTGCTGTGGAAGTGTGATACAAGACAACTCAAATTTTATCTGTGGTTGTTCCCATTATCACTGTGATGAAAAGTAATTAGCAATGGGAAAAAATAAAACACAATAGGTTTTGATAGGTCTAATTAAGGTGGCCTTGACAGGCCTTCAAGTCAAGCAACACAAGTCAGTTTTCAGTACTGTTTTGGCAAAATAAAATGAAATAACAATTGTTTTTCAGACATTTTACAGTAATTTAGAACAGGCCTAAGTTATGAAAGTCATTTTCAAAAACACAAACACACTGGGGGTTATCTATTGTGACCTAAACAGTGCTTCAAACCCTGCACATAGACTGTAACTCACCACGATAAGCATGCTTTTGTTCTTCATCTCAAGGAGGGTAAAAATAATGTTTATATATATCCAGAAGAGCAGGATCAAATAGCCTCAACTGTGTGCAGTGACAGTCTGATGCTGATTGATTCACGCTATTCACTGCGCCGCCTTAAGGTCTGGTGAGTAACCGTTGTACAGTATATCTGTGCACGTCGTCCAGGAGGTCCCACAGTGTTCCAAGTAATGTTAAGCCATTGTTAACGGAAACATTGCGCGCAATAGTCCACCTTCCACCTTCTCTTCCTCCCTGTCTGTGTCACTCTCTTAAAGAAACACACTGAGCGCCACTCACCTGAGCTGCCTGTTGCTACAGTTGATGTTAGATAATAACCAGGAAAAAATCTAAAGAATACACTGCGCTTATCTGCTG
This sequence comes from Epinephelus fuscoguttatus, assembly GCF_011397635.1. Lineage (NCBI taxonomy): Eukaryota > Metazoa > Chordata > Actinopteri > Perciformes > Serranidae > Epinephelus > Epinephelus fuscoguttatus. The sequence goes on along the minus strand of NC_064772.1, from coordinate 30,339,472 downwards.
TGATCAAGACAAAAATATTTGGAAAAAATGATTAGTAACATTGCTAGACAAAAGTAGTGGGATTAAAGTAAATCCCATCACCGCTCTCTACAGCATTTAAAACTGAACTGCTGTTAAAAACATGCAGAAAATAATAGTTTTGCTTTGTCGATGCATTTTCAATAATTTCTGCCTGCACTATACATTGCGTTTCCTGTGACTACTTCACAATAAAAACCACCTTGTGTTTTGCCAGTTGAATGCTTTTAATGTGAAATAACAGCCGTAGCAATGTTAGGTTAGCATAAGCAGTAACTTGCAGCTCTGATACAAAATTATATCAATAGATAAAGTTACAGACAGCAACTTTGGATTACACACATGCATTTCCTGTTTCTTGTGAATCTCTTGTACGTCAACCAAGTCTCACTCAGGAGTCGTAGAAATCCGGCGCTTGGGCAGTGACTTCTGACGTCAGACACTGACATAAAAAGCTGTCCTTTAGTGTCAGCATGATACACGGCTGGTCAGCATTATAGTTTGGGACTAGAACGAAAGTTAAGGCGGCATAAGTCCAAGTAGTGCAGATGGGAAGGGTGGTGGATGGGTCCAACAAACACGGACTTTCACCCAGGAGAGAGGTGTTCGTTCATTATAAAGCTAAACCCTGTTCTTTTTTCCTAAACCGAACCACGTGTTTGTTGTTGAAGGGAAAAAAAAGTCAATCTGTGGTGTTGTACTGACATAGTGCTTTTATTTTGAAAGAGACTATATGTAAGCTCTAAATTTCCTGTGAAAACAGAAGTGTATTTTGAAAGAAAACAATGCATGTAACAGGCAGAAGTTGGCACGGCGTCCCAGAATGTCAACAGACAATGGACCCAGAGTACCTTGCACATCGTATGTGGATGTGGAAAGTGCCTGACCAAACATCAAGATGTGAGAATGTGTGGTGTATGTAGGTAGATGGTTTGAGCCAATGAATGGCAGACCCCGCCACTAACAATTATAATGAATGATAATTACAGGATGTAAATACATTGAATGACTGTTGCAGAAACAATTAATATTAAAAACTGGGTTTGGTTTTATGAAAATAAAAATAACTGTGCTGTAATTTTAAAATAAATAAACTTTTTGAAATTCTGAAAAATACATTATCACAGCTGAAAACAGAGAAGTTGACATTTTGGAGATGTGTGGTTTTCACAGGACTAGAAGTAGGGAAGCATGGATAATTTTGGTGTCAACGTTCCCATCACTTCATAAAACAGATTTTTTGTTTTTCATGTGCATTATTTGTCAGGGCTTTGTCTCCGGCATCACTGTAGCTGCTGGTTTGGATTTTTCTAACTGCTGCGTGAAATGTCAGGGTTGAGCATTGTGACATTGCACACTGGATTACGTCATGTCAGTCTTCTCACTCTCCCACGCTTTCGCCCATAGTCAGGTGGCACACTTAGAGGTAGCATGGGCACACACACCTGTACAGTATACACAGACTGTCACAGTAGACATGTACAGTATATGTGTACACACACCTTTTCTCCCTTTTCTCCTTTTGTCAATTGCTTTCTCTTCTTTTCTCTTTTCTACAACAGCCCTAATGTCAAGCATCTTCCCCTCTGAACCACTTCATAGAAACACATTTACAGCCTTGGCTTGTTTCGATGTAGCAGCTACTTCACACAAACAGCCGGGCGCTCCAGCAGAGCTGACATTCAGCACTCTCTCTCAGAGCTGTTATTAAAGCGGTTAAGGGAGATGCGTCCACAGATTGTGGAGGTGGAGAGACGCTGATCTTCCTGTCTTAAGGTGAACCACTCATTTGTCTCCCTTTCTTTTTATGATCACTCTTCACCTCACTCGCTCGCAACGCGGCAGCGTGCATTATGAGCCAGAGTAGAATAAAGAAAACAGCGAGTTTAATCTCCTGTACAATGCTGAGCAGCTTGACACGCATTCATTAGAGAAAGTGTCTGACACATCAGACAGCGCGGAGCAGTGGTGTGTACTTTTCAAAAGGACTTAAAAGTCCAACACGCGCGTACGTACACACACAATAGGTATAGACCTTCAGTGTTCTTTGCCTTTCTTTTTCTGCTCAGTTCGATATTGACTCTCCTTTCAGTCTATTGTCATGCCTCTCCTGCTCTCTCTGCTGGCCTGCTGCAGGAGCTTATGAAGTATGTGTGTGCACTTGAAAGGTTCGGCGGAAAGGAAAGAAAAGGTGACAAAAGAGAGCATGTGCATTTGTTACAGTCTATCTGGCGTTCTGCTTACTCTGCAAACGCCACGTGATGGATTTTTAGTAAATGTTAAAAGAGCAGGGGCCACAGACTGATTTCTCTGGCACGCTCAAAAGCCTTTCTCACGCAGTTATTTGCATTCATTTCATCCGCGGGCTGTGAAGTGCATATTATATTGTGTCGCTGAGGCTGTGTGTGTGCACACAGCGGTTGGCGGTGAGAGGGATCATGCACTGTTTAAGCCTCTTCTGTCAGGGGATGTTTGTTAGAAGGCACATTCATCAGTGCAGAAAAAAGCAGCACTATTTTCTCCAAAGGGCAGGTGTAAACTTATAGCGACTGTCTGCGGGATAAACATATCACTGTTGTTGGGAGAAAACCCCACATCTCTTAAATGTTGGCTGAACAGCTCTGTTTGGAGTTTGACATCCGTGCATTCAGTTTGTGTGAGGGGGATTTGAAAGGTTGTCATAAGCCCCCAGAGCTGAACTTTCTCACCCCACAGAGGAGCAGTTCATCTTCAGCTGCAGCTGAAATATGGCAATTAGTGGAATTTGAAGTTATGACGTTTCACCCAACATTCATGATTTGATCTCACACTGCCAAGATCCAAAGAAATACAGGTGCTTTTTAGGATATGAGCAAATAACACACAGATACAAACAGATTCAAGTAGATTCCTCATCAGCAGCTTGTCGACAGTTTTCACCAGGTTTGCTTTTCAGCGCAGGATTAAGCTCAATTGATGTTTGACACCTTGCACAACTCAACAATAGATGCGACAGTCACAAAATGAAGTTAGGGACTGTCTCAAAAGTGCATGCACAATTGACTCTTCACTAAGTCCCGCCTCCTGACGCAGACTGGCCAATCATAACGAAGCATCAGCCGGCTCAGACCAGGGTCCGACAACAACACAGCTGTGCTCCATTGTTTCAGATTTCCTTCATTTTCAGGCTGGTTTTGTGGATTTGGAGCTAAATGTTGTGCCTGGGGCACGTCGTGTATTAATGATACTCGTTACCTGGAGAGGTTGGAAAAAGATATACGTTTCTTCCCTGTTCCAAAACCAAAATCAAACCCTGAAAAGTGTAGGGTTAGCTAGCTAGCTACTGAAGATATAGCCTACTGAATGTATACACATGCTGCTTTTGCTTTGTAACGATTATAACAGTGAAACAAAGACCGACCCTGCTGTACAGGAACCAGTGAAGGGAAGCAGGGAAACTTTGCTCATATTCAACCAGCAGTGTGTCATCGCAGTGTGTCATGACTAGAGCTGATTAGAGTTGGGCAGTATCCAAATTTTGTTACCGTTAAACCTTCCCCACATTTTCCCGGGGTATACCATATTACCGTGACTAATTAAAAATTACTTTAAAGGGCTCAGAGGGAGTCGCCAAAATGTCGACTCGTGTCTATATCTTTCAGAAACATAATAACAAACATTACATAGGCCTAAGAATACTGAAAAAATAACAAAACATGTACAACATTAACAACTTTTATTGATAAATATTAAAAAAAATAAAAATAAAAAAAAGTGCAAATGCAGCAGTCAACCAAACAGAATGAAATAACAACACTGCCTGTGGGCTACAGTCCTCTTCCAAAAAAGTATCAATAAATAACAATGGCGGTAACGATAATATGTGCTATACAGCGTATCCGACCCCAGCGGCTGCTGTCCGATGGTTTATTTTTAGAACCTATCAACATAAATCAAATACATTAAAAGCACAGCTCTACAGCATCCAGTACTAGGGCTTATCAAATAAGAAAAACAGAACAATAAATAACAAGGCATGACTGAAAATGGGCCTACCTTTAGTCTGAAAAGTTCACCCTCTCCAAGTCCCAACTGTTTTGACTGTCAGAACAGGCTACTCCTCATTGAAAATGACATAACAACAAAGTATAATGATAACTATAGCAGCATCATATGCTTCAAAACTATTCAAGGTTTTTTGCCAGAAAAACCAGCATGTTTACTTGCACGTAGTGGATTGACAACTTTGGCCGCAGTCCTGCTCACACCGCTCTGATGGAGAGCTCGTGGCACAAACGCACAGGTACTTTCAGGCAGGCCTCGACATCAGAGGAAAACGCCTGGTTCCATCACATTTCCACCTGAGAAGGAGGTCTTCGTCTCCCTGAATAACAGGCTCATGACAACAGGCCATTATCTCTGCTCCTGCTCGCTCCTGTATGGTGCCGACTGGACCTGCCACCACATCGGCTTTTCTTTGAAGGAGACTGCCCACGGTCATCTGTTTTTCGGTGGTTCGGGTTGCGCTTCTCCCTCCTCCACTCTGATGGAAACTGGACCTGCTGGTGCTGCTGCTGCTTGCAGAAGTTGTGAAGTTGTGGGGATTTTGGGGACCAACTCGCTTGATGCGAGGCTTCCCATCTTTTCTTCTCTTTCTCACGTCTGAGCTGTCACATGACGTCACCTCCAAAAACTTTATCAAATGTCATCTCCTGACAACAGTTATGAGAAACATTATAGCCTATTATTATTTTTAAATTATAATAGTATTAAATTGAAAACTCAACCACACATACATGAGTGCTGGACAAAGTCATTATTTAGACATTAAATAAATTGTATTTAATATTATATCAGGCCACTGTAGGCCTATATGGGCGGCAGAATTTTTTAATGACGGTAATGAAACTGATACCGTTGCTACTTTTAGATAACACGGGATACCTTATTACCGTATTATCGCCCAACCCTAGTGCTGATGAAAGTTGTTTGACTTCCCCTGGAGATCCCTGCCCTTCCAGGTGCTGGCAGCAGCACGGGGGTGAAGCCAAACACGGTTCATCTGCACACACTGTGATGCCACACAGCTGGTTCAATATCAGCAAAGTTTCCCTTTATATTCATTGTCTTGTGTGGCGATCAGCAGTGATGTGGTGGTTCACTTTTACACTGTGATCTGTAGCCTATAGTTCGGCTTTAGCTTCTAACTATCTTTGTCTTTTGAACCTGTTGTTGCTGCTGAGTCAGTTTGACATCCTGGATATATCCTTCAAACACAGACTGTAGACCCCTCTGTCTGCTTCTCTCTGGAATCACTCTTTCATTTCTCCAAATGTATGATAATATATCTTCAGGGAGTGCAGTTAGTTACAGTGTGGGCTCCATGCTTACTGCGACAGCTTGTTGGATCATCACAAAGGGGCGGGGCTTAGCAATCGTCAATAGCCAGATTAACTTTTCAGGATTTTTTTTTTTTTTTACTTCAGAGCAATTTTATTTTTCAGTGTGAACCTCCTCCAACTGTGAATTCATGTGGGCCTTCCTCCCATATATACACAACCATATAGGAAGAATCATTCAACATGACCTAATGGTGTATGTGACTTGTATGGTCAGAAACACAATGAATTTTACAGTGATAGGCAAATTTCCATGGTGAATCTGGTGTTGTTTTTATTCTGATGCCAAAATATCTCCCATGACAAAAGAAAATCAGGCTGGCTAAACAGCCAACTGTATTTAACCTTTTTGTCCTAGCCAGAATTGGCCACTCACACTACATGCATCTATATTTTATGTATGGTTACTATATGCATGCAGAAGGGGAAAAAATGGTGTAACTGAGCTGCGGTAATTGCACACTGTATGTAAGCAGCCATCACTGCAGACTCTCAACATCTTCTGTTCTCTGAATATAAACCTCATGCCATCAGGAAAAAGACTCTGCATGCCAAAGTGCAAATCAAACCGCTGGAAGCTATTGTTTGTTCCAGCCTTTATCAAGCTGTTGAACTTCGATGCTAAATCTTAGTGCAATAGGGCAATGTGCTGTAAATACACTGGGTCTTTTTTCAAGGTCCAGTGTGAAGGGTTTAGGGGCATCTTTTGGCAGAAATGGTATCTGATATTCATATTAATGTGTTCATTTGTTTATGACCACCTGGCAATGATATTTGTTGTGTTTTTGTTACCTCAGAATGAGCCTTTGATATCTACATATGAAGCAGGTTCTCTTCCACAGTGCCTGCAATGTTCTTTCTACTGTAGCCCAGAACAGACAAACCAAACACGGACTCTAGACAGGGCAAGTCGTGTTTTTGCTTTTTCGTGCATCAGCCACCATAGTTCTCCTACACGCTTGGGGGAAGTTTCGGTTCTGCTACCTCACTGCTAAATGCAACAAAGTCGTACACACTGGACGTTTAAGCTGCTGCATTGTCAATGTTACGTCTATAATATCTCGTATGTTTAAAGAAAGTTAAGAGTTTAAGAGTTCTATGAGTACTCGAGTACTTTTTTGGACATCAGTATTCGTTCAGTGTATTCGCACTCGCTGCTGCCCCTTTCACATGTAAACATGACCTTTGAATATATGTATTTTTTACTATTAAAATGTATACTATATATAGATGGGTAAAATCAAATTTTATGGTAGAGTTGCGTGTAGCATATCAGCTACTGCTGCAGTAGTGTGAGCGCCACACCGACCGAGAACAGTTGGTGAGAGTCTGCCTGCATACACATACACACTCACACAGTGACATGGCTAACTGTTAGCATCATAAGGCTAACATTTCCTTATGGTTTGTAACAGTTTTAACAACAGAGTCGAGCTGTTTCGGTGATTGACTCAGATGTTAGCCACTGCTTCTGTGTTAGCTTGTGCTTACCAGGCAGAAGTTGAACTGACCGTGAGGATCGTGGCTCGGGAGACGGTCTTTCAGCACTGTGTCTAATCCATTTAATGTTAACGTTGGCGTCTGAAAGCTTGCTGACTTTTCTTATTTTAACTTTCAATTTGTGGTTTGATAGGCTAATTGAAGACGGGCTGTTCAATAAATGAATTTCAAATTGCACTTGTTTTCCATTGTTGGCCATATTATATCCCTATTCTTACATTAGATTTTTTTTTTTTTGCATGTGCTCGAATATGGACATTACTTAAAACGCCCGTCCCTTGTATTTTATGTGAAGCAATAGACTGTAGCTGTAGATCGAATGTAATGCTTGAATAAAGGTGTGACAATGGCCGAGATGGCGAGTCAGATGGAAGCTGTGTGGGGTGCTTAGATCCCACCCTCTCAGGTAACCCACGGCATGAATATAACAATAGGTACCCTGATTTTCTAATTTTGTTCTTGCTGAAGTAGGCTAAAAGATCTGAGGCAGGATTGACTGGAAACCAAAAATGATAAACAGAATTTAAATCTGAACAGATACGACCTCACATTCTGTCGGATTCTACCCCCATTACCACAGTCACACACCAAAGGGCCATTAGCCCGAGACAAAGTTAGCTACCTGTCCCGACCGCCTCCATTATTTTTACCACTCTCCCTCATGTCGTTGAGGCGCCCCAAACCAACACAACATTGACATTTCCCCGTGATCCCTTGTTGACTGTTAAGAATTCAAAAAGAGAACCCAGAGCTATGAATCAAATGTCAGCCGTGGCGCTGCGGTGGAACCATATCAATATCTGATGATGTATGGCTCGCTGTAGGGCCTTTTGGCCGCAGCTGCACCCACAGACATGACACAGAGTCTGGTCCACACTTAGTCACCAGCGGAGGGAAGGCCGCTGGATAAATGACTCCTTCAGAAGAAAATGGACTCAGCACACTGCAAAACATCCAGCCTGAAAAGTCAAATAGTCTTGTACTCGGTCATAAAGACTATTATTTTTCTTCAAATACATAACAATATGAAGTCCACCAGGAGATTTAAGATTCTGTCATGACTTATTGCCTCTGTTAATTTAAATTAATTGTGTAATCTTGCAGAATGGTAATGTATATCAATGCTGAGCGAGGTGTATTAACGCACAGCAGTGAGTCTGTTGTATTTCTGCATTGGTATTAGCAGCACATTGTACCCTTGACAGTACATTATGTTACAGGCATTGCTTGACAAGGAGACAGAAAAGCATCTGAAAGCACCAGTGTTTCCCCCTCGTCTGCGTCTCTAATCTCTGCGCCGAGAGGAAAGCGGCGTTTGGCAACAGACGTTCCCGGGCACCGTTCAAAGGGTGGCAGCGGGGTTTGAAGTCTCGCTGATTGCCAGGGTCGAGCCCGCCAAAAGAGCCACAGCGGTATCTTCAAGAGCAGCAGAGATGGAGGCGCGGCCGCCACGTCTGGGCGGAGGCCGACACAATCGGCCACCCCTTGAAGGGAGCCATCGCAGCGCTTCAGAGGAGCCATTTGAATGGCTCGGCTCTTTCAACACATGAAAGGCGATGCTAGATCCTGCCGTCCTCCCAAATGTTTTAAAGCTGTCGCTGCAGCCTCTTCACATGCCGAAACAGCAAACACCGTTTTGTGGTTGTTATTATTTCTGTGGCTCTGCTCTGACCAGCGTAAAAAATATTACAGATTCCAGAGAGGAATCTCAGCTGAGACACTGAGAATAGAATAGGACTGATAAATCTGTGAACGCACACATAATGCCAATATGTGACTTTTATTAAAAGATTCAGTGTCTCTGTTATGATACAAGTCCTGCTATGACCACAGCAACTGAGTATTATTTGTTATGATTGTTATTTAACTTCATATATATAACTTTAGGAACCCTACGAGTGTGATCTGGGGTACTGTTTTTAATGTATAAACCCTGGAGCACGGAGCTTTAAGGAGCTGCTACCCCAATACAGGGTTCACCGGAGAGTTGAGTTTCCCACATTTGTCTAAATGCTGATTCATTCAAAGAAAACTGCAGCAAACACACCCGACCAGACCTTGGGAACAGGTTCCATCAAAGCATATCCGAAATGAAAATGTTGTTGCTTGTGACCTTTGATATTTAAAAAAGTATTCCGAAATTCTTTCAGGTTTTCCCTGAAATTAATTACCTGATTTATTTTGAAGGAGAAGTCTGTGTGTGCTGTCCCAGTGCAGAGCTGGAGCTTTGTGTGAGTCCGCCTCAGCTTCTCTGACATTCACACACTCAAAAATAAATTAATAAATACATAAATTGGCTAGCCAGGGTGCAAGCCTTGTGCCCTTAAAGAGGTCCCTACAATATTCAGAGCATTAATATTGCAGTAAACCACTATTGGTGGTGTAAAGATATTGTGGTAAGGCTCGGTCACACAGACAGTGTTTTAGCAGCTGAAGGGGGCTTGTTTTTAATGAGAATTAATTTTTTCCTATTATCCAATTAGATGATTTGGGAGGTGGACTTTTTGTGGTGATCACAACAACAAGTTTACAGTTGGTAAACAATGGAGGGGAAACTGGTGGTAGCAGTTGCTGGATACACAGAGCTGTATGACTCTACAAACTGCAGTTACCACGATCTCAACAGAAAGCAGCAGGCGTCTAAGTATATAAGTGCAGGACATGAAAGGGCCATCAAGGAGGAGAAGCTCCTGGACCAACTGGTGGTACTCAACCCTCTTTTTTAGGGTCTCATGTACCCACACAGACCTCTGTTTATCTGCTGACAGCCTCTCACCCTCAACCAGAGCTACAGATAGTTCCCTTTGCCCAGTAGATTGGTCAGCCACCACCAAGTTGAGAGACGTGGAGACAACCCCGCTCCAGATTCTGAATCATACATATGCTCTGACGTAGTGTACAGCTTCTTTAATGGAGGGACATGAGTCATACCTGTGAGAAAGAAATTAAAAATCACACCTGACTCGAATGCACCTGTCCAGGCTTTCTTCCTCTGACTATGTGTGCTGACTGGTGCACTCAGTCAAGCTCAGTGAATAAGATATACACTGTAAATTCCCAGCTACCATTTGCATCGCTTTCACAGTAAATTAATGTAGCATTTTTACAGTAAATTATTGCGAGATGACAGATGTATACTGCGACCTCCCAGTAGTTATGCCTGCATATTACTGTGATGTGTATGCTCCTGTAAAATGACTACATTCAACTGTAACGTCACAGTTAAAATCCATTACATAACTGTGATTAAGCAGTATGCTCCTGTAGAATTACTGTATTTCACTGATATGGTATGGTATGCTTCTGTAAAATTTCTATATTTACCTGCATAGCTACGTCTTCTTGATATGCTTCTGTTAATAAATAGGCTACTCATAGGTGTAGATTTCGGTCAGGACGCAGGGTATATACACATTACCTTTAATATTTAGATCATAAAGAACATAAAGGCAGCAGAGGATTTTTATTTTGACAAAATTAAAGACATTAACGCCATAAATTGACGCAGAAAAGGCACAAATTAGTGCATAAAAATCACCAGAATGCAAGAAATTAAGTGTATGATGATCTGAATCTTCTGGCAGACGACGCCCAAACTCACCATTTCATGTGTCCCCTCCAGTGTCGAAATGAAACCTACGCCCTTGAGGCTACGATGAGATGATACCAGAAAATTTAAATTGCTGATGTGGAAGAAGATGCAAGTCAAACATAATTTCGCCTCTGACTACTGTAATCCAAAAATGTCAGTGTCTTTAACAGTCACATTATGTCAGAGCTAATAGGCAGCTATAGTTACTATACAGTATATTTGATTGGTTTCAGTCGTAAACCATGGAGAGTAATCGACCCAGAAGTCAGTCACACAGCAAATTCCCCAGTTTTCATAAGTGTTGACTTTTTTGTGACAATTAGTTGCAGTTGATAAGCACTTATTGGAGAGCTTGTCCCTTCAGAGTGGCTAATAAATCTCTCAGGTGGCTGTTCAATATCACGACAAGTCTTAAATTATTACCAATGTGTTAGACTTTCATATTTCATTGTGTGATATTTGTATGTATAAAATTTCTGCCCTGGATGATACAGCAGACCACAAAGGTTGCTCTCTCTTCTCTCTCTTTACTCTCCCTCTGTTGAATCATGTGCAGATTAATGGGAGTTGTGTGAACAGCCCTCAGGGGCCTTTGGAGTGGCCTCCTCCTCCTCCTCCTCTCCATCCCCCTTTAGTCAGCTACGTACTGTAGATGATAGACTTGTTAAATCCTCATCACTGACCCTCTCATTTTCTCCTCAGTCTCCATCTCTTTTCCTCTCTGAGTGTCTGCCTGTCCCTTCTTTTCCTCTCTCCTCTCTCCTCTCCATCTCTCTCCGGGGTAGCTCATGTTATCTTTTCACAGGAGTCCCTCTGCTGGTCTTAGGTGCATAATGTATAAAGCCGCTGGTGTGTGTTTTACACTGTGCCTGACATTATTAAGTTGTTTCAGGCATATCGCTGCTTTTATCTCCACCGTGGAGGTTAATCAGAGGGGATTTATACCGAAACGACTTAGATGCGCTCCAACTGTCGTCACCCCGTACCTTTTTTTTTTCCCTCCTCTTCCTCTCTGCCCTGTGCATATTTTAACAGACAGATTCAGGAAGAGGATATTTGTCTATTCAGTCACTTTAAACTTCGAACTGTCAAGTGAAGCAGAAATGCAGTAACACAATAGTAATTCCTTGGTAATATTTAGCAGGTCAAAGAGCATCATGCAGCCTTGCATCACATTTAATTAAAGAAACAAACAAACAAAAACAATAACAAATCATACTGCTGGAAGTGGCTTTTATGGATGTTAAAATATAATGCAATATATTTGCATTTTAATTTCACAGTGATTAATTATAGTAATTATAACCATATGTAACCCAATCTAAAAAATAAAGGAATGAATAGGATTTGAAATATCAGACAGAATTGTGTTGTAAAACACACTTCTGCCATATTCAGATGAGATACGTTTCCCTTCACAAACAAATAAACATTTGTTGATATGTTGTTTTTGATACTTTAAGTACATTTTTCTTATCACACTTACACACTTTTACTTAAGTAGAATTATAAATGCAGGACTTTTACTCGTACCGGAGTATTTTTATATTGTTGTGCTGGTACTTTTACTTAAAGGGTAAGTTCAGAATTTTTCAACCTGGACCCCATTTGACGATGTTTATGTGTCTAAAGCCCCGTTTCCATCAAGCAGTCCAATACAGTACAGTTCAGTTCTATACACCAATTTTCATTTCCACTGTGAAAAGTTGTGGATGGTCCCAATGGAACCGTTCTGTACTGTCCCCATGTTTGGTCCCCCCTCTGTTGGGGTACCTAGCACACAGATCTGGTACTAAAAGGTGGAGCTGTGAACACTGCAGTCTGATTGGTCAGTAGAGGACGGTCACTCTGCTCAGGGCTGAGTTGTGTCTGGTTTTGAGGCTCATGTAACCACTGTTCATACTGTGGAGAGTTTTATTAGTAAACTGTAACTATAAAATGAAAGGATGTTTTGCTGCCTCTCACAGCAGCTGTAAACTGACTGTGGGCTGACTGCCGGCAACTTTTAAGGTGGAACGTTAACTTATAATGTTAATCAATGCATGAGCTGATGACATGAATCATCAGCACACCTTAAAGCCGCTACAAGGAACTTTTAACTGGATATGCAAAAGTCTCTCGTTTCTGCTGATGTCTGCGCGTGACCTACAACAGCAAATGAGACCATTGGTGTGAAGATAAGCTATTTCTATATAGTGTATATCCATACCTTTAGGAAACTGTCTCCTGGGCCGCCCCAGGTCGCTTCCAGGATGAAGCGATTTACGGTACTCAGGCGGCACACATCATCTTACCTAGCTGCTTACATTTATAGTGACTCTTATAAATAGTCGCTATTCCTCCTCCTCAACCCGACGTCCGCGGGGAGTTAAATTAGCAGCAATCATCGGGTAAAAGTTCCGTGAAAGCACTGGACTCACCAACAGTCAGCCACGTCTCAGTCACACAGAGAAAATCCAATCCTCGGGATATCAGGAAATCCTTCAGGATAAAGGTTTTGTTTGCTAGCGATCTAGCATTTACCAGCCCAATCCTGGCAGGAGCCGGCGGGTCCACGGCGTTAGCTGTCCGGGTAGCCACACACAGATTCACCCCGCACTAGCGGGGATGAGGAGAGCAGGGGCCGCGGGGCTGGAACATCTCATCTGGGCCAACGACAGGTACCAGCCAGGCGTCGACAGGATCCAGCAAGTGCCGAGAAATAAAGAGGCGAGGCACCGCTCCATACTCAGTCCAAGAAGCCGAGAAAGTGCTCACCAAACAGGCCTTCAGCCTTACCAGCCGACCGCTGCGTTTACCCCGGCGGCGGTGGCGCTTACACCGGAGAGGTGGAGCTGGGGCGCGGCAGAGGTGAGCTGGGATCCCCGATAGGAGCGGGGGCAAAGTTTTCCCGTCTTGTTGTTTCATTCATCCCCAAAACAAACACATGCGCGAGCCAGGTAAGCGTCTTTACAACAATACATGCTGGAGCTCATGGGAAATGTAGGCTTCATTCCGGCAAAACACTACCGCTTTTGTCCACAGGGTCGCCAATATCAACTCAAAATGAAAGTTCCTTGTAGGGGCTTTAAATTTCAATATGACAACTTTGACTGTTTCATTAACTTTTACATGATATACACTTTTAATAATGAGTGAATCCTCAAGTGTTTAATTATGATGGGACTATGTGAACTGCATATATTCTAATCCTCACTTGGAGAAAAAAAAGCGTTGTGGAGCATAGTTTCTGTGGGCTACAGCAACACTAAACCCCTGAGCTTGCCTGAGAAGGACTAAATGCACAAACCTACTATTTTAAATATCCCCTGGAGAGAGACTCTCACTGCAGCCTGTTTTATTTTGTTCTGAAAATGCCGGCATACAACCTCCTTCTGTGGACGATAAATGAAGTGCAGACTCCAGGTGCTGGATGGAGTAATGAGTGACAACAACCCCACCTACATTTAAGAGTCATGGTTGTGGTGGAAACGCTAGGGTCTAGGTAACATGTCTGAAGGGTTACTTTTGGTTCCAAAGGTACCACACGGAAAGCGTTTGGTGGAAACCGGGTTTTAGAGACTAAAGGGAACAACAGTTTTTTTTAAACTGGCAGCGGGAAAAAAGGCTCAAAGTGTCTGACAACTTATGAAAAGCATCCATACAAAGATAGAGCTTACTGTTAAAGAATAGGATCCTTTTTGTTTGACCAGAAACAGCCCTGAAATCGCTGCTCAGAGTTGACAAAAAATGAACGAAAGAAAACCATCTTGGTTCCTCTCTTCACTGTTCCAACGATCACCAACTCTTTTGGTTAATGAACCCTTATTCAACCAGATATATATATGCTAAAAGTTTGTTAACATGGCGTCTGGTGGCTTCGGCAATGGCTATTTTGGGGCCGTTCTTTGTTAAACAAAAAAGACTGTATGCTTTCACAAAAAAGTCTATCTTTGTAGGGATCCATTCCATACTGTTGTCAGACAGTAAGAGTCTTAATCTGTGCCTGTCAGTGACAAAAACAAGCACTTTCAGTGAACATAAGTTGACAGTTTGAAAATGTCCCCAATATTTACGTGAGCCAGTTAAGCGGCTGTGAGCTGCAGTGGTGTCGCTCAATACTGGACCGATTTCAAAAACTGTTGTTCCCATTTGTCACTTAGACACAAAAACATAAGAAAACAGAGTCCAATCTGAGTTCTTCTGTCACCACTGTGAATATGTCTCATGTCTGACACTCCACTTTAACATTTGTCCTCTGGCTAATGTCTGTGTTTAAACCCTGCAGCAGAGTCAGTGATAGTTCAGTGATATAAACTGTAAAGATGCTGTTGTCTGTTTGAGGCAGAGAACTCTTGTGAACCACATAGAAAAACAGAGCGGAGAGGGAATGGATGAAGGTTATTTGGGGACCTGGCACGGTCTCCAGGTTACAACCACACCAAACATGGCGGCACACATGGGCCAGGCCCTGATAGTGTCTCTGTTGTCATAACTGGCAGTGCTTGTTTGATCAGATGAGGAGAATTTAGACTGATAATGAGTTTTAGAGTCAGTCGCGCTTAACATCTGCGGTTGGTGGTTATGATTCAGTGGCTTCAGTTCGTTTTGGCTTGAATATTGAGGTTTCATTTCCCAAATTAATGTTTGGATTTAGGCTTAAGAGCATTAGTGGCTTTCAGCAGATGTAACCAATCAGGGGACATATGAAGTTAGCTGTGACCAAAGTTTCAGTTACACAGTTTCATTTTAGTTTTATGGCATCTAGGAAATACTGGACACAGGCAAAACAGGCTCTAATTTCCCTTTTTATTTTTATTTATTTCTTTTTTGCTGTGACATTGTCATAAAATGTCTGATTGTTTTCTGATACTGTCCAGATACTGAGAGACTAGCTACTATTTCAACATCATTTGAGACTAGACTGTGATATCTGTGAATGTTTCATCCTGACTTGGCTTGAAATTGACTGCATTTATGGTATTTTATCACCACTGCTGTGTTTTGTAAGCATTAAACACAACTAATGTGTCTCAAATTGAATACTATGCAATATGCACTCAATATATGTGCTATCGTTTAACATATTTTTGTAGTTCGTATCTTTTCAGAATCACTGAGCTATAAACACCACATATCTTCGTGAGAGCCTCTGTGCCCATAGGTGTAGCTTTGTGGGAGACTCAGCGGACACATCTCATTGCATTTGTCCCCCCTAAGTTACAACATTAAAGTAGCAGCAGACTTTTAATTTGACAAAATGAGAAAAATTTACACCATTAACTGAAGCAAATAAGGCACAAATTGGTGCGTAACAATTCACAAAAATAAAGGAAATTATGCATTTGATGTTCATCCAACCTCAGTTCTACCAACAATTCACAGACATTTTTAAAATATATGACACCTAGCAAAATGAAATCTTAAGCCTATACTTGAAATTAATGTGGTTAGTAGATGGTGCTTAAAATAAACATGTTTTTCAGCATAAAAAAAATTACATTTGTTTTATTAACGTGTTTTTAGGCAGTTGGGAACTATTTTAAGAAGCTGGTCAAAATCAAAAATATTTTTTATGTTTTTAAGCAGGATGGAATTAAAATACATGAGTAAGATTATCTTAAACAAAATAGTTTGACCACTAGATATCAACACAACATTTTGTGTTCAAAGCAAAAGACTCATGGGATTTACTCAATAATGTCAGAGTTGGAACTGCTTAAAAAAATCTCATGGTAAAGATTACCATGTTCACCGTCTTAGAATAGCTTGTTAGCATGCTAACGATTAGCACTTAAACCATGTACTACAGCTGAGGCTGATGGGATTGCAAATTTTGAAGTGATAGTGGCACTTTGAGAAAAGTCAGGGGGTCACCAAAGCTCCTACAGTTCATCCTCAGAAAGGGGGCATGAATGTGTGAACCAATCCATCAAGTAGATGTTGAGATAAGTCACTAGATAAGTAGAATATCTGGCCTGCAGGAGGCATTGGAAGAAAAGTAAGGGGATCAAGATTTATCCTCTTGGGGCCATGAATATCTGTACAAAGTTTAATTGCAATGCATTCAGTAGTTGCTGAGGTTTTTCAGTTTGGACTTATGTGGTGGAGCAGATGATGTCACCATCCCTACAGCTATGCTGCGAGTATGGCTAAAAATGTCCAAGCTGTGTGGTCTTTGTCACGTATTTAGATTTACAGTAAGGATTTCCCTCCAGAAGAACTGGGCCATCAGGATTGATTGTGGCTCCAGGTGGAGAACAGGAGAGAAATAATGATCCACTTCTATGTTTAGCATCATCACCAGGAAGTATTGTCCTTGGTTTTTGGATGAGGCTATCATTCTTGTGGTAGCTCCTCCATGACTCTGATCCTTACCACATGCACCAGGCTTGTCATCTGGGTTCCTACCTTTTCAAGCCTAATGAGGAATCACTGCTTGAGCTCTGCCTTGCTATTGGAAACCTGCGGTGCAGCATCCTATCTCCCCCTCCTCACCCGCAATGGGGAAAGAAGCTAAGGCGAGCTGTGGCAAAGACAGATCAATCGCACAATCTCTGTCACCTGCTCCCTCTCGTGTGCTCCTTCATCTGCCTTTGTTCCCGCTCGCTAACATCAAGCATGTGGTTTGAAAGGGAAAGACCTCTTCTCATGATGACGACGGCCGCGTGGTGCAGCCCGGCTGCCTGATCTGACTGACAAGGCCCTGCTGTTCAGGCAAAAAGTTTGACACACAAACACACACACACTGAGAGAAATCTGTTCAACGAGCTGCAGGGCCATCTGGCCATCATGCGAGAAAAGGTTGGATATAGTTAGAGGCGAGGTGCTGGAGTGTTTCACAGCACTCTCCAAATTTGTACACAGTTCAACTTCTCTGGGTTGCTCTTTGTTGTCATCGCATGACACAACGGCATCTTTTACTGTCACTAAAAAGCGAGACAACAGAACAACCACTGAAAGAAGATCCGAGTACAAGCGCCGACATATCTGTGGGTTTTTTTTCGCCTATTGTGATACAGATCTGGAGGACAGAGAGAAGGAGCCAAAGATTTAGGAGTGAGAGTGATGCTATGTGTCATATGGAGAACAAACAAGAGGGAAATCTGTCTCGCCGCGAGGAGTCTGGCTTTTTGAGAATCTAAAAAGCCCCTAGAGGCAACGCTTCCACCAAATGAATAGATATCCATTTTCAAAAGCCTCATGCTTGGCGGCAGGCGAGGGACGGGGAGAGGGAAGGGTGGGCTGGTGGTGGTGGTGGTGTGGGGCGGAGGGGGGATATCTAGGCAGAGGGCAGACACTATTAAAACTCGGGAGAATGAATTGTTAAATACCTCTATAAAGAAATATAAGACATGGCCCCGTTTTTATGCTGCCTGGGCCGCTCTGCAGGCAGGTGATAAGGTGGTGAGGGTGGTGGGTTGAAGCGCGCACATGTGTGTGTATGTGTGTTTTCCTGAGGGTGGGGTAGAATCAAGCCCACATCCACCCCCTGCCACTCCGCAACATGAGCGGCAGTGTTCATGAAGGAGTGACACACATGGACACACACAATCAACATGGCTGCCTCAGTTTTACACTTCACCAGATTAACTGAGGCACAATGTGCGGAAGCATATGGAGAATGTTATGGAGGGCCTTAAAATGTAATCACTAATGAATCTTCAGTCATAATTTCCCTTTGGGGCCTTCGTGCTAAACAATAAATTATACAGTTGAGTATTTCCTCACAACACACACACACACTCATACCATCACCCCTACCCCAGCATGCACAGACTTCTAGGTCAGGCCGCAGCAGAGAAAATTTCCCCGTTGACATTTTGTGTTTCTGGCACAATATTGACTTCAGAGGGAAGGCAGCAGGAGGATTGTTGGTGACATTCCACATTACCTTGGAGATAGATGCTGAACTGTTTACGTGCACAAACAGTTGGGGAGGGGGAGAGAGGGGAAGAAGAGGCAGGGAGGGGTGGATGGATGGATGGACAGATTAAAAAAGGACAGATAAACAAAATAGGCCAGAGATGCATTCAAGATCCTTATCATGCTTTTAAAAAAATGATGTTTATGTTTGTCTTTGATTATTATTTTTTTGTATTAACAATGGATCACAAAACTACATGTATTATAAAGAAGTCCCTTGTAGTGATGAACCCACAGTACACGTGTTTGAGATCATAAACGGTTATGAAAAATTAGTGCACGATTTGAGGATGCACAAAAAAATTACCCACTCTAAATGTTTAGAGATTTTTGTACACAAACTCACCCCTACTACAGATAATTATCACCTGAGGCTGAAAACACACTAGCGCCGCCGTGCATCACACTGGACATGTTGCGCTACAGCCCATCAACAGACAACCACGCAAAGCTATTACTACTTATGCTGAAAGATCTGTACTTCCTCCACCTTTGCGTTAGCTTAAAAACATGTAAGGACAGCCCCTAGCGAAACATAGCCGATCTCTAGAGCTATGACTCGCCGACAATATCTTTTTGGCCATTGTCTTTACAATGACGGGAGTGTGGGTCGTTCAGCTCAGGATATTTCTCGATCTTATCAAGTCTTTCATCATCCAGTCTTTGTCACACACGAGGCACAGCAACAGCTACAGAGTTCTCTGTATACATCAGTGGTGAGGAGAGGAGTCGAGCTGCCACAGGAGCAGAGAAAAAGAGCTGCTATGGCAGTTGGTATGTACAAGCAGAGAGTGAGTGGGGGGAAATGCATGTAATTTCAGGGGCGGCAGCACCACCACAAATTTAGCCACCACCAGTGTAGGGTTGTACATTGAAAATAATAGGAGAGTATTTTTTTTATATGCAGTGGCCGCTGCCATTGTGTTTTGGGCTTCACTTTGCAGTTCCCTTCAGCTCTGTATGGCATTTTAGCATCTTTCAGCTTGATATTTTGTTTTTTCTGCCCAAAACTTTGTTGTTTCAGGCTCACGGTTCATAGTGTTGTTTTCAGACACAACAGGCAGCTGTTTATAGCAACGACAAAAGGCTTTGATTAACCAATGCCATGACACTTAATCAGCCCCGAACAGCAGACATGCAAAGTTAGCTACTAAGCTAGCTGTTAAACATACAGTGTTTTAAATTGCATACTTCTGTACTAAACACCTAACATTTTGAGTGCATGAGTGCATAAGAGCGCTAAGTGTATTGTATGGGAAAGTACAGTGTACTACTAGGGCACTCTAAACGGTCCAGAAGTTGTAATGCTGGATACTTCTTACCCTCAACTGTCGCCATCTTTGTGGCTTGGCAGAAGCATGCAACTTGAGATACACTCATAGAGCCAGTTGTCGCATGGCTAGATGTGTTAGCTTCACCCTCTGCACTTTCACGGTGTGTTTCCAAGGTGGGCAGTGCGTCAGTGTTGCCTCGTCGAAAAGTTACGACAAGATCCATTATGGCTCACGAGAATGTCTGCACACTTGACAAATAACTAAAGCTAGTTGGCCAAAATGTTTCAATAGTATGTAAATGTTAGCCAGTGCTAGTTCACCTTGCTGTTATGGATAAGTAGCACACAGTGATTTAGTGTTAGCTAGGTCACATGATTGCACAAGGATTCATGAGTGACGGTTAGAATGCCATTAATGTTTACTGTAAAATATTTTATTTTATTAATGTTAACAATTTATCTTTGCTAATAATATGTTGGATTCATGTTCATATGTATTTTCAGACATTTAAATTTTTGAAAATCATAAAAGCTTAATTATCAAACAATAATTTAGCATCCCCCCTGCAAAAACTCTAGGGACCCCTCAGGGGTCATGGACCCCCTGTTGAAGACCCAGGCATAAAATTAATTTGCATCTGTTTTCTCCTCTCATTTCTTTTCACTGACTTTGGTTGCATTTACATGTATTTTCTTTGACATGAAACAGCTATCCTATGTGCAGAAGATACCTTACATGAAGTGTAAATGGGGTCAAAGGTCAGTGGGTCAGTTTTCATGTTCTGTACTTCTGCACCTCTTCTTCATAAAGGCTGATTGCTGTAATAAATCTGATCCATTGCAGCTATAGCAGTTACTAAAAAAAACTACTGCCGCTTGTTTTCTCCACCCTGAGGAGGCCCAGAGGAACTGCTAAGTAAATTGGTCAGAACTAATGCAGGAAAGACACCAGGTGGGGTGAGTAACACAACAGCCACTGCAGCATTTTCTGCTCTGAGCAGTTTCTACCTGAGATGTATTTCGAGCGGAGCTTACATCAGTTACCTGAGACACATTCTGAAAACCATATTCCCAAATGTAGCTATATGGAGCAGCGTTAACCTTGATGCTCATCCAAGAGGAAGCCAGCCAGCCACGAGCACACGCCGGCCCTCCTCTCTCTGTGTGGCAGGTCGCACTGATGTTCTGTCTGACTGAGGAGCGAGATCCTTGGCCCCGTTTTTCTGCCACATTAGGCCCACACTGAAGGTGGCACTCAACTCCCCCGCTGAGGAAAGAGAGTGTGTGCGTGTATGTTGAGAAAAATGATACGGGGAAATGTGTGAGAACTACAGGTACAGGCAGATGTATGTAGTTAGATATTAGCTGATATAAACAGAGAAAGTGGAGGGCGTTTGTTGCTAATGCAACCACAGCTGTAAATCACAGCCTATTTTCCTTTTGTGTCAGGTGATGTAGATTATGTTGTTTCCCGACTCTGACTCACAGAATGAGGAAATTATAGGCTCTGACTCACTGTTGGCTTTGTAGTCCTGGCACATCACTGCCCTCTATCACAAACCAGTATGAGAAAGGGAGAGAAGCCTGACAACACAGGAGGAGGAGGGTGAGAAGGCCGGGTGGTTAAAGGGAGAAAAGAGGGACAAGAGATAGGGAGGAATGAAAGGCGAGACTAGAATCTGAAGAGCCGGACTTATAAAGATGGGACGAAAAGAAGAGGAAATGTGGACTGACAGAGAGAGGTGAAAGGGAAGAGAGGGGAGAGAACAAAAGGAGAGGAGGAGGAAGCAGGAGGGAGGGACAAAAAGCTGGGCCGCGTGCCAGGGTCTATTCCACCTTTGCTCTCCGGGCCTTTCTGAGCTGCCACCTTCTCTCACCTCTGTAATGTCATCAATGAAAAGGCCTTTAGGAGGGATGGAGGACTTGACTCGGGGTTCAGACTGTGACCGACACCAGCTGACGCTGCCAAGCCAAGCAGGATTCTGTTAGAATTAATTGGATGTCACTTTCAGGTACAGGGAACAAGACAGGTGTTTTTTCACATCTGTGTAACTGTGTGCTGCTCCAGAATCAGGAAATTTAACAATGTATGAGCTGATAAAATCTACTGAAACAAGGCTTTTTTTCTCACCTTCCTGAAAGTCGACTATCAGGAGGTTCAGAATTTTTAAGTCAATATGATTAAAGACATAATCCATTGATTTTGGTGATAGTATTCTACACTAACCCAACATACACTGCACTGCTGTTGTCGCTTCAGAGAACCATATGGCTGCAACTACCCATTATTTTTATTATTGATCAATCTGTTGATTATTTTTTTGATTAATTTACTGTAGTTTTGTCTATGAAAGGTAAAAAAAAAAGTATTGTCTTGTCCCGTCAACAGCCCACAATCCAAAGATATAGCATTTAAAATGATATAAAACAGAAAAAAGAAAAAAATCCTAGAAAAAAACTGCCGTACCCTAAATGTAACTACAAGTTGCAGCGACGCAGCAAGCCTCCACAAAAATAGCATTTTAAGTCTTGTGTGTGATTTATCCTGGCTTCATATGAGCAGAAGAAATCACCACTAGTCGCTAGGCTAATTTATACAATGTAAAATGCCATAGACTTGTGCTAATAACATTAGCATGTTGTATTTGTTTGGATAACAGGTTTAGTATAAGACAGTTGTTTTGTCGGTGAATCTTGTGAGTTGTAATGGAGCTGAATTTTGTAACATTACCTTTGTTAAATGTTGCTGTTGTCCCTGGCTTCATATGAGTAGAGGAAAAGTCTGCTAGCCGCTAGGCTAATTTATACAATGTAAAATGCCATAGACTTGTGCTAATAACATTAGCATGTTGTATTTGTGGGGAAAATGTGTCCAGATAAAGACAAGTGTTTGTCTGTGAATGCTGCGAGCTATAGTGAAGCTGATTTGTGTACTTGTGTTTGCATCTTCTTCAGTTTCATTTCAGCTGATAAAATCGAGGGCTGCTTGCTGGAATGGGAAGGCAAATTTTATTTACTGCTGTCTAAAATCAAGGACCTTCTGCTTTGAAAATTACTACAAATATCTAAGAAGGATGACAGCCAGCATTTTAAAGAAGGAATCTACAGTAGGCTGAATAGCAAACGTTCCTCTACCTTGTGATAGATTAGAGCAAAATAAATAACAGATAAGGTCGTCAAAGATATTCGATGCAGGCTTTTCCTAAAAACCAATATTAAGACTAATACAGCAAGGTGAAATACCAAAAAAGTGAATCTGGGGTTGGATTTTACTTTCACTTTAGCTTGTGAGGGTATTTACAAACTGTAACCGACAATACTGCATCATATACCTTTAGAAAATCTGTAACATAGATTGACTTCTGAGTGTCCTTGGTCACACTTAATCTTTTGAAGAAGCGGACAATCTACCACTTTACTTTTCTGTTCCTTTGCCCCCCCCCTGCAACATGAGCTGCACTGAGTTAGGGCTTGACATACATGCTCTGAGACCGCATCAATCACTCAAGCATAAAGTAAACAACACAAGATGAAAAGTTCAGAGGACAACTTTTCTCTCCTTCCAGTCCGTCTTGCTAGTCTGGCCAAAGAGAAGTACACCGATCTCAGAGGTGACCTGTCATGTAACTGTTAGAGTGCTTGATCAGGCATCATTGCAGCTCCGAAAAAACAAACTGCTGAAAGTTAGTCACTGTCAACTTTTCACAACACCTCACTGTCCCGTTCTGTTCCCCAAAAACCTTCAGGCTGACACAGTCAGAGCAATAATATGTGCGTACACACACACACACACACACACACACACACACACACACACACACCACAAGCTGTGAGCACCCTGACCGCCAGTTCCAACTGTGAGAGTATTTCACAGCCCTGACGAGGGCTATAATGTGCAATATGCTCGCTAATTCAGTCACCCTCTCTCTGTCTCTTTTCACGCTTAATCTCTCTCCTTCTCTCTCACTCTGTGTGTCCGTTACCGTGGCATCTGTTGATGTCCTTTCAGCTACTGGGGGCTCAATCTGTCCAAAAGGCCCACTCTGCTGCCACTTTGTTGCCATCTCCCGGTGATCCATTTCAGCTCTACAGTTGGCGTGAAGGCCACTCTGAGACTAAGTCCTTAATTACCACTACAGAGCATTAAAGGTTGGGGGAGTGGTGGATATGATCCAGATGTCTTTGCAACATCTGCTGAATAGTGTGGATTCAGTGGATGTGTGGTGAGAAGTGTTGGATTGGCCGGATAGATGGATAATAAATCAATCAATCAATCCTTAATAGTCTGCATTTTATATTGTGAAAGACGTGGTCAACTTGAGCCCTGTTTCCACCAAACATTTTCCGTATGGTACCTTTGGAACCAAAAGTAACCCTTCAGACATGGTACCTAGACCTAGAGGGTTTCTTACAGCACAACGCTGTCACATTGTACTATTCTTTCAGCACAAAGGGAGCTGCAGACGGCAGATGGTGGAGGAAATCAAAAAATAATGTCCATCATGTTTATCCACATCTTCAGTGAAGCCAGAGAGAGAGCGGTCAGAAAGACAGGGCTGGGACAACTTTCAACATCCTCTTTGATTATGTAGAAAAGACGGCCGATTACACCAGTGATTCACTGTTCTCCTAACAATGGTTATGCTGATGTCAAAATGCTTAAGTGAAAAATATATCACATTGGTTTAGTAATTTTCTAAAGTAGCAGTTACAGTACGCAGTCGTTGGCAAGAATGGGCACTCTGTAGTGCAGAACAGAAAGTTCTTTCTCCATCTCAGTCATAGTGTAACTATGGTTATTTCTGGCCACTCTTTACATACAGTATGACATCTATTGCATGTTTAGCCATTCCTGTTTTTTCTTAGTAAAGAGGAACTCAACACTGCCCCCTCAGGGTAAAAAATTTCAAGTCAGGTACACCTCTGATCACAGCCAGCATCATTACTGGGTTACGGGTCTGAGTATATATGGTGTCATGTGTTGTATAAGGGAGAGTGGGGCACAACCTAACACATTTTAGTTTTGGCTAAATGTTATTAAAACTTTTTTGATTGTTTTATTCTAACAACATGCACATCTCTTCTAAACATGCACAGTGTTTGTTCTCTAGAGCTTACCTTTCTTCTACTATTACACCAAACAGTAGAGTCTCAAGACTGTCTTTGACTTCAGTGACCTGAGGTGCAAATAACTAAAGGAATACTTTGCCAATTTTCAACCAGCTTTGTATCATAACAGTGTGGGTATTGTGTGTGAAGAAACTGACGTAAACTTACCTTCATTTTTCCAGTGCCCAAATCTCCCTGCTCTTCTCCCAGAGAAGATCTCTGGCTCAAGCGCTATTGCTCGAACTACAGATTGTGTGTCTGTATTTTGGTATGCCTGCCACCCTGGACACAAAGATTATGGAAAGGGACTGAGAGAGAAAGCTCTCAAACTCAGACTAAACACAGATTAACCCTTAAGAAGAGGCAGAGCTCATCAAATATAAACCAAGATCCTGTTGCTGTATTTCCTAATTTTAACTTAAAATGTTTTCAGAAACATATTTTAGTGAAATAATTGGCTGTGATATATCCTCCTGAGACCTGAACTTATGTTTGGTATGCATTTTCAATGTCTCCTAGCTATTTGGGATTCGTAGGACCTGATAAGTATAAAAAACTTAACATTGTCAAGTCAATGATAATAAAGTCCCAATGTCCTTCAGCAAGCTAATGAAAAATTCCCAATGTCTGCAAACGAGTACTTTCTCATTAACAGCATACTAGCATGTTGCTGTTGCCAAAATTGGTCAAATTTGTTGACATATCAGACTAAAAATGTTATTAATCATAAATAAACACGTTTTAAAATGTGATCAGGTTTTGGACCTCGTCCACTTTTGTTTCGAGGTCGGCTGCAAATTGACATGACAGAGATGGCTGCCATCTTGTTTTTACATGGATTAGTGTATTTTGCGCTTACTGCCACTAGATGGTACAAAAAAAGTGTCCATGAAGAAGGACAACAGGTCTAAGTTAAGCATAATGAAGAATAAGGTCCAGAAAACCCAAATGTGATGTCCACATGTGAGGACACAGGTTCTCAGGAGGACATAGGCTGAATTCAGATGTCTGCACTTCACCACACTTGCAGACTCGCACACTTTGCGGGCGCGTTCCTGGGAAGTCTGAGAGTGCTTAGGGCTGTCAAAAGCTACAATTCATCCAGTCTACAAGGGGCCTGAAGTGGACTAGTTGAATCTTTCCACAGCAACAAGTAAAAGATTTGAGGGCTGCCTATCAGCCGCTTGCAGTCTCTGCCCTCGCAGACAGTAAATGCATCACTCTATGTACAACTGAAGTCCACGAGGGCTCAGTCTGCAAGTCCAGAGGGTGGACATTCGGATTCAACCATGAATTTGTGAACAAGAAGTTGGTGCCAGAACTGATTAAATATGAACCAAGAATCTGTGACTGCATTGCATCTTCAGAAACATTTAATAGCTTACCATTTAACAGTAATTTAGTTTAACTAATATCGTTTGTTACCAGCCAGCCACCATATTGTTTCCTGACAACTGACAAGCAGGCATTACCCACCAGCGTCGTCACCCACCAACGGGAGCATTTATTAGTTCTGGTGCTGCGCAGTGAATGCTGGCAGTTGTAGCCTTTTGTCTCTGTTTTCTCTGGTCATGCAACACAAATTTAAAAAGTATTTATGTCTTAATTCTGCATAGACAGCTCAGTTTTATGAAAAGATCATCTTTCCAGCAGTGGAATACTTCTTTAACATCGTAGCATCATCCATCTGTAGACCTGCATAATAGATACTGACACATAAAATATACAGGTAATACAGTTTATGCCCCTTTGGTCAACTTAACCTTTAAGTGATGGGAATGTTAACACTAAATCTGACTGTATGTGCCCTCTGCAGATACACTATGTTGAGTGATAGTGGGATACTGGCAGTTTTGTGCTGGGTGGATACCAGGGGTGTGCTTTCCCTGTACATATGTTAGGAAAAAGTGTTTCCCAAAGGCAGAGTATGTGCAGACTGAAATCACACCACAACAGAGGGATACATAAATTTCTCACCTAAAATAGTTTCTTTTTCTTTTCGTCAGTATGTGTAGAAATTACGAAATGTGTTTGTTTTTGGTGATACATGGCAAACATAAGTCCAACATCATAGTAGTGTTGGGAACATCATCACTATCATGATGTGTAGACCATGTTTGATTTCTGCATGTGCTCATAGCTAAACAGGTAAGTTGACCTTGGAGCCAATCTCCCCAAACTCCCTGCATCACCTGAGCAGATTAGGAAAGAGGAATATCATACAGCAAAATGAAACCTGTGAAGTCAGTCTCCACAGATTGTGTCTAGTTGAAAATTAAGGGAGCGATTGTGTTTTTCAGGACTTTGCCGATTCAATATTCCACTTGGTGAGGGAGAAGTACCGGTCGCTGGTGGGCGGCTGCAGTCCTGCGCACGCTCGACACAAATCCCTGGCAGGCATCGTAATGACCCGAGGTATGGCAAATTTCATTGACTTTTATATATCACTTTGAATTATTGAAGTGGTGCAATATAGAATGAGTGAGGGAGGTAAAAAGAAAGAGGGTGAGGGCGAGAAATGGGAAGGGGAAGGAATTTTAGATTGAGAGAGAGAAATGATAAACTAAGGGGGGGAAGAGAGAGTCTCCACTCCATGCTGTACCTTGCACTCGTGCAGGAGAATATACCTTCCTGATGAATTATTGACTATTCACAGTCTCTGAGGGGAATGAGACATGGTAGTGAGTGTCAGTCATCCCCACTGCATGCTGGACTCGCTGTGCTCAGGCAGCTTTGACAGGAGTTCCAGATGCCACAGTGGAAATCTTAACTAGATCAGCTTAAAACTTAATCTGAAACCCGACTGAGTGACACACTGAAGGAACAGCGAGGAGGAGGAAGCTTCACACCGCTGTCCTCCTGCAGCATGAAACAATGAGATATTACCACACATTTATCTTTTATGTGCGGTGTTTGTTGCACATCACATCAGGGCCTCACATCGGGGGTGCACAAAAACACACACAGGCCTGTACAGCATGTACAAACCCTGACACACTCCACATCTCTCCTAACACAATATGTGCACACATACAGTAAAGCTCAGGATCATCTCACATGACATTTGTTGAAAACAAGCTGAGTGCTGAGTTCTGTCCGCACAGATGTCTCTCCTTGGCTCTTCCCTAAGCTCTTTCTTACTTTCTATCCATCTAACTTTAACCCTTTGACTCCCACTCTGAAACCCCCAGACAGCTATCACTCCCACTCGTAGTTTCCAGTATATGCATCAAGGGATTGTAACATTCAGTCCTAAACTGAACTGTCATGTTTTTCTAATCTGCTGTTTATGAAACACTGTTGAGCATTTAAAGTTTGCTTTTTTGTTTTGCCATTGTTTAGCTCTTGTAGATGCGTAATATGTGATTTTACTTAAGCTTTGTTAATTCAAAATATAGAATGGGCCGTTTCTTTCACCAACAGGGCTCTAATTTTAGTGTCAGATTGAATTTATGAACGCACTATGTCAGGTCACTCACTCTCCGGGACTGCTAGTGTAACTTAAATAAGTAATCACAGACCAACGGGACCAGACTGGCTGACCTGTATGCTCTCACTCAGTGGATGGATGATGTCACAGGAAGCCAATCTTACAAAGGAGGACGGCACTTGTTTGTTTTGCTATTGAAGCTAACATTAGCAAATGTGCTAAAAAGTTAGCGTTCCAGAGAAATCCAATATTCCTCTTAATCCCTCCCCAGTTTCTGATGAGGTGGACATGATAACCCTTTATACACATAACGTTATTCATCCCTAAAACAGGAAATACTTTTTCCCTGACCTGATATGAAGTGTGCGCTGCACATGTGAGCATTTTTGATGATCGCCTCCGTCCAGTCCTTTGGTCTTATCACATTTAACCATAGTTGTCTTTGTTTTTGTTGACGGGTTGTGGTGGCTGGTATGAGATAAAATTTTAGTTTGGAGCCGTGACTCCTTCTATTCTGGCTCCAAATAACACAACAAGACCACATTTTAAAATGACGTCATTGTGACGTCGGCCCTAAAAGGATCTATAGTAAGTAAAAAAAAAAAAAAACAAAAGAAAAGGAGGGTGCGATCTTATGGGATCCTATACAAGGCCCCTTAGCTTGGGGATGGGAATTGATAAGGTTTTATTGATAACAGTGCCATCATCAATTCTGCTTATCAGTCGGATTCTATATTGATTCCCTTATTGATTCCTGATCAATTATCTGTGGGGGAAAAAGTGTTTTCTCAGTGTCAAGGCAACTGTTATGTTATTCTCTCTGAGTCTGATCACAGTGTAGATTCAGTGAGAAAATATTTTTATATCATTCATCTACATTCAGGTTTTCTTAGTCAAAAAAAAAAAAAATGAGTTTAGCCTGCCGGTCTGGCAGTGATGTTATTATTACATAGGGTTTTGTCCCTCTATAACATGTGCTGCTCAGTTGGGAAGCAGTGGCACTCGAATGTTTATTGTCAAATAGCCTATAACCATTTTAAAGCCATTACAATCAGCACCTCATCATCAGTTCTTCATGAAATGAAGCCACAGTTTGGACCGTTTCTTCCCCTTCGCCATGACCACTTGTCCTTGCGAGTTGTTTAACACACTCACACACTGATGGAACAGCCATCGGGATCAATTTGGGGTTCAGTATGTTGCTCAAGGACAGGAGGACAGACTGGAGGAGCCAGGGCTCAAATCACCAATCTTCCAATTAGTGGACAACCTGCTTTTCATTCTGAGCTACAGCCGCACACGTGGACGCACAAGTCTGACGTGTCTGTTTTGCTATGATCAACTTTCAGAAACACATGCCACCATCGATCAAAGGAATTGAAATACATATGACTCCAGTGGATCAATTATCAACTGGAACCAGTTCTCAATTCCCATCCCTACCAAGCACTAGCTGTGTTTCCATCCAAAAGTGATTCGAATCATTGGGAAATGCACATTAAAAGAAATACGAATCCTGTGTGTTTCCATTAAATGTACGGACTTTGGTGAAAACTACGAACTCGCACGAGTTTTCCGCAGAACCGGAAACAAAACAAGTCTCGCATTCTTCTTCTTCTTCTTCTACGTTTTCTGGCGGTTGGCAACCAGCTTGTAAATGCATCACCGCCTTCCCAACCCGGAGTGTGGATATCACCATGGAGAGAGGTGCGCTACGTCAGACTTAATTCGAACATAAATGTTTACATCCCCCGTTTTGCGAATCAACATTTTTTCGAATCAACCAAAACCTGGCTAAAGCGAGCGTATTTTAGTTTGTGCAAATCAGGGGATTTTAATTTGAATTTTGGCATTTCCATCATAATTTTCAGATGCCCTGTGTGAAAGACGACTAAGAAGGGGGAAGGGCGGGGCTTTGAGTCTGAACGATGCTGCGCTTTAGCCAATCGCAATGGAGGAGGCGCGGCCGAGACGTGCAGGTGTCCCCAGGAAATGTGTACCTACAGAAGCAGCAAGCTCCGCGTCCATAGCGACAACTCCACCCAAAACGCCGTCTCGTCAACGTGGAAAAAAAAATATTTTTTCCAGCGGATGTCTGAGTTACAACATGATTTAGCTAACTGGAGTAGTTTCATGTCGTATCCGACAATGGGAGGCTTTAAACAGATGACGTCCTGATGTTGGCTTTGCTAACTGTCACTGTTAGCAGCAGCCACTGATGTTTTCTAGACATCGTGATTTCCCATAACTGAATAAATACCACACATAGTAACACAAAACTGCTTTGCTAGCTCAATCATGTTGTAACTAAGATATCTGCTGGAAAAAATATTTTATTCACGGACCATTTATTGAGTTATTACCTTATTTTTATACAGTCTATGGTTATTACAGACACCGCTAACGGCTAACGTTAACAGCTAACGGTTAGCCCAGCTATGTTAACATGCACACGGAAATAGTAATGTTTGTTCAGTCATTGTGTTTATAGACTTTACAAACATCAGATTAGTCTACACGGTGATATATAGCTAAACTCCGCTGGTTTCCTACCCGAAGTATTTGTAAACAACAGGGCGATTCCCTGGGGGCACCGCTGGAAGTCAAGGGCGTGATGCCCCTGCACTTCCATTAGTCGAAAAACTCCTCCTCCAGAGGAGAAAGGAAGAAATTTTTTTTTTTTTTTTTTTTTAACCAATGGATTTCCAGATTGCAGGAAAAATGACCCTAATAGTTTGTTTTGTTTTGCCAATGAGCTCACCACACAGCCTTAGCAGTTGTTGGTGTTAGCTAGCTTACATATTATTAGCTGTCTTTGTTCAGTGTTGTTGTGAAGCATTGGTTGTAGCTAGCTTAACATGACATTAGCTGTCTTTGCTAGTTGCTGTTAGCTGGTGAGGTTTTAGACACAAGTTTGTGAAGTGTTTTGTTGCTTGCTAAGGTGAGGTAGCTGAGGAGGATTTGTTATGTTTGGCACATGCTATCATTATAGCAACATGCTAGGTAACTTAACGTGCTGTTAGCTACCATGTTATTAAGCAATGATGTTAGCTGGTGATGTTACAGACAGAACGTACCCTAGTGAGTGTAGCTTGCTTCAGAGGGCCGTGGTGAGTGTGTGGGTACATGTGAAGAGCAGGTGAGTCAGTGTTGTGGGCCCAACTCAACAAAACATGAGTCATGGAGAGGGGTCCCACTGATGACCCCGTAGCACACTTACATTCATGTGCAAATTCAAGTGGGTACAGTTTTCCATTCTTCTGTTTTTAAGACATTATTCATTGATGGAGTACGTTCTCATAACAGAGGGGTTGCTAACTGTTGGCTATTTTTAAGACGGGTGGAACTAGTGATATTCAGTGATATTAGCTGAACAGCTGTGTGGGCTATGGCATTTAGATGATGCGTATAAAGCCAGTGGGGGCAATCATTGTAGTTTATCCTAGGCAGATACAATGCAGATACAGACGAATTCAGTGAGCGATTTGTGTATGCCGCCATCTTGCAGCGACGCCATTGCTGCGGTGACATGTGTCAGTCATCAATTCATTATGCTGTCATTGTGAAGTGACTCTCTACAATGACAGCATCATGTATAGCTGGATTGATGATGTTAGACGGTGGCCTCCGGTAACTGATGAAGGTATCTTAAATGAGCACCGATATTAATTTAGAAATTAATAATTTGTTGGAGCGATAAGCAGGAAAGATTAGAGTAATAGGGAGATAATATATACATTAATATATAATTAAACACTGTGTAATATAACGTTAGCATACATTACGTGTGCTGACGTTAGCAAGCTAGCAGCGTGACATTTAATCATTATGGACAGGCTACGTGACTTAAAAACAACAACAACACGTGTTTGTGTTTTGTTTTAGGTATTCAAGAATATTTTATTGATCGCCTGGCCTCCAATGACCAAAAAAACAGCAATTACAGGTCTCTGATTGTGGTTCAAAATTACCTGAGCTCCGCCTTTTAGACGACCATCACATCATATTGAAGGCCATCAATATTGATGGCCTTCAATATGATGTGATGGTCAATATGATGCTGTCACCGCAGCAATGGCGCCGCCGCAAGATGGCAGCATACACAAATCGCTCTCCGAATTCGTCTACAAGGTCTGGTCCATGGACATATAACGAGACCTGAATACAGTATCGGAGGAGGGGTTGAGTTGCTCAGTGGTGCATGAAGCTAAAAAGGCTCAACTGCCACGTATAGAATTAACCGGATAATTGGCACTGCTTCTGCACTGTGCAGCCCATAGAGTAGGCGCACTGGAGACTTCCGTCAGCTGAACCGGCTACTTCCTGTTTAGCCCTTTGCTAACAAGAATGGGGATAAAATGATCCAATCGTGCGGCTCTTCTAGACTTTCCAAATGTTATCAAACCAAATGGATCAAATCTTGAAAGTTGAAACATTTCATTTCACGGGGGTTGTGACACTCAAAAAAATATATCCGCTGATTTACAGACGTCTGTTTGGTCATGTCTTTTTGGGCCCCAGGGCATATTTACACTATTTGACCACTATGAAATGAAAGCCCGGCACACTTCCTGGGGGTTTGGTGTGGTCAAATAGCTGTGTATCAGCTGTTTGCTTGGGTAAGAGTAGGATTCAGAAACAGTTTAAATGTACGTCAGGTCAGAGCTAGAGAACGGTGTCACCTGTCATGAGGCTCAGTAGATTTATGACTGCACTGCCTGATAGCCGCTGCGGGGCCTAATGATAGGTCAAACAGCATTTAACATTAACTCTGGGCTTCTATAGAAAATGTTCAGCCAACGTTTGACACATTTCACCTTGTGTAGAGATAACTAACCAAAATAATCACCTTAACCCCGAAAAATTGAACCAAAACTAAAACAAACAAGTGAAGCAGAGATGTGAGATAAAAAGACACAGAAGTGTCTCAGGGCCTTCACTTTTAATGGGATTTACTACCAAAATGACCACGCACACACACACAAATGCACACAGGTCTGCACATGTGGAGTCTTGACACACAGACATAAATCCATACACACACACAGAGGAGTGTTATCTCCCTGTGTTGCTGCAGGCTGTGGGGGTGCAGGGGTCAGTGAGGAGGGATTGGTATCTCTGCTGTCTTTGGAGTGCTGCAGCTCATCAGTTTAGACTTCAGTGAGACCGGCGCTCATCCTGACCTAATCCAAT
The DNA here is from genome assembly GCF_011397635.1 of Epinephelus fuscoguttatus. Lineage (NCBI taxonomy): Eukaryota > Metazoa > Chordata > Actinopteri > Perciformes > Serranidae > Epinephelus > Epinephelus fuscoguttatus. The sequence goes on along the minus strand of NC_064772.1, from coordinate 30,306,074 downwards.
CCCTCTCCTCTCCTCTGCCTCCCAGTAATTGCTTCTGTTTGTTTATTAATAGCACATGTTATCTTCAGAGATCCAGACGTAGGGCTGCCAAGTGCTCACAGTGAGGCAGCGGCGGCGGCAGCAGCAGTGTGGTGGCCAGCGTCCGTGCAGTCAGACACCAAACTTGACAGGAACGCTGGGGAGTCCTGTTCTGTTTCTCCCCCCCGCCCCTTCGCTTTCTCCCTCTCTGTGTTTGTCTCATGCCTCTGCTCTCGCCTCAAGAATATTAATCAGGGTCCGTTTTTGAACCGTAGACAGACAGCAGAGCCCCCCCACCCTCGCTGGAGTCCCGCCGAGACAGTTGAGCCCCAACCTGAGCGAGATTAGCCTCACCAACAGGCTGAGAGCTGCGAGACGACCGCCAAAGTAAACCGCCAGCAAACATTGTCAAATAGTGTGGAAAATCTCATTTGAATCGATCTGAGATAGCATTGGGTGTGTGGAGATGGTAAACAGTGTTCAGATGTGCTCAGAGACATGAAAAATCAGGGACGTCCACATGGAAAATGCAAAAAAAAAATCAGACCTCCCCTCCTTCCTCTTCCTTTTTTTTTTAACTTGTTTGTTGGATGGGATGAGAGAAGCTTCTTCTGAGGCTTCTTTTTTTCAGCAGGGTGATGAGACTCCGAGTGTGGGGGGGGGAAATACCACAGGGACTCAAAGAAAGAGACGAGAGCAAAGGGTTTCAAACAAGTTGATTACAAATGACGGTTAAGCTATGGTTCTTAGTCTGCATATCCATTTTCAAACAGGGATTTTTCTCCACTCTTTATCTGGTTTTCCGGCTGCCACAAATTTTAACATTCAGTAATCACATCCGGCAACAAAACAGCTTGCTAAGAGGCAAAAAAATTAGCAGAGATGTGCCCAGGGTGTGTTGCAGCAGAGAGAGAGATTTGAGAGCTTCAGCAGCATTTCACAAAGACACCCTTATATGTTCAGAGCAGTTGCCTGTTAAAGCTAATAAAGATTCAACAGGGTGCAGTCCCTACTCTTGCCAAGTTGTTTTTTCCTCTCCTTCTGCAAGTGCTGAGCATTTTCAGAGATTTTCTGTTATTCAGACGACACGTGTTGGATGACATTCAGTGTAATCATCTAACATCTTGTGATGGAGGAACACATGAAAGATGGGATTTATGGAGCTCAACCTAAACGGCACATAATACAGTTTACCAAAAGTTGACCTTGAAGAGCTCAATCTGCTTTAGAGGAAAATCTTTTAATATCTGCTTTATGGTGCTCGGAGATAATGGGTGGCTTATTAGGAAACATTTTTCTCTGTTTTATAACCATGGAGAATAAAGGGATTCAGATTGGAGCCTTGCAGCGTCTGTCAGTTGCAGTTGCTTTGTGTAATAATTGATGACTGCAAAGTTCATGGTCATTTATATGGATTTTTTTTTTGTTTGACACCCCCAGTGGTTCCTAACGGCGATCGCCAGCAATTTGTCAACACCTGAAATACTTACCTCAAATATATAATAGCTTTTATGTTGAGGCTTTATGTGTAATATCTTGGAGATGCTTGCTGCAGTTGACTATGTTTTCCTGGAGTAGCATAGGGCAGCTCTTTGTCTCTTTCTCCAGGTAGGGCTGTATTCAAACGAAGAAAATCTTGAAATTCTACCAATCGATTCATCAATGGAGGAAGTAGATCTGCACGTCATCTCTAGATTAACTAAATCGCCACAGTGCACTGAGTGTACTCTACCTGGTAGCATTGTGTGTCCTCCAGAGCGCAGTTAACTTTGGGGTTGACAATGTCATATTTAACATAGCGTAACTAACATTAAATATCTCTGTAACGCTGCATGTGAAAGAGAGACATACTATTTTGAGACCGGTAACATTAGCTAAGGTTAGCCATCCTGTCACTCCGACAAGGGTTCTTGTGTGATGGTATCCCTCTCAGAAGCTTTTGTAATCCAGCCTTGAACTGCAGGGTCTTTTTGGAGACGTAGTTACACAAATCCATAATGATAAATCAGACACTGAATGTCTTTTGTGATTATTTATCCCTTTTTCCAATTAAAAATTAGAGTTGAAAAATGTTTAACTTATCTCTGAGGAGGGATAGGACAAATTCCACAATGTCACAGAGGACAAATACAAGTGCTGTACAACAACAACTGTCATTTTCTGTTGGGAAAAGAGGATTTGGTAGACACACGGCCTTATTAAAGTAACACCAGCTATTGTCTGACCATTAAGAATTTCGTCAGACAAGAACATATTGCACAACCTATCAACCAACTGACCAGAAGTTGAAAATCTTCATCATATTTTCACAGGTATTTTCAGTTTCTTGCAGTGGTGGAAAAAGTATTCAGATCCTTTTCTTATCTACACATCCACCCGATAACAGCATTTTAATATCGTAGTTGGCCAAGGCAGTACAAATATATGTAACCAGGAGACTTCTATCAAAATAGGCTGACAATATATTTTTTTCACTTGGTTGAAGAAAGTTGACTTTGAGGACTCACTTAAAGACAAAACTGACTTGCTAAGATGGAGTGTGTGCAGTGTGTTATACATTAATTTACTCATAAAGTACACATAAATAAAGAACGTGAGCAGTTGTACTTACTTACTTTGCACCAATGATTTCTTCCCACATTCCAAAAGACATGTACCATATGTCAGCTATGAGGGAAACTCTGTCTGATCCTGGTCACTGACCTTAGGACTGCACTTGGTCCCTGGGTGCTGCTCTGTGGCTGCTCACTGCTGCTAAATTGTAAGAATGGGTCAAATGTAAAGGACACATTTCTTCATGAGGAATACATATACAACATGTATATAGAAGACTCTGTTCAACAGTCACATTTGAATTATAGCTCTGTTTCTACCAAAAACTTTCGGTATAGTACCTTTAGAACCAAAAATAACCCCTACGGACATGTACCCTTGTGTGTGGCTAATTAATGTCCCTATTAGCATTTATTAGCATTCCTTTGGTATTCTACTTGTTACAGTATATTACATGCCTATAACACACCCTAAAATTGAAATCATCATCATCATCATCATCTAAATCAACCTGAGTTTTTTTCTCCCAGTAAGGATATGGGAACAGTTTGATCCAGCGTAGTTTTAGTATTGTATGTGACAATTTAAAGGGGCACTCCAGTGAATCTGATATACTGTGGTTTCTTAATTTATCTGTTTTTATTTTACAGTTAATCCGCGTAGACTTATAATTGTAAGGTTAAATAGACAAATGTACAGTTTTAATTTGAAGTAGTACACTGACTGTACCCATAGAACCCATTTTCATTCGGATATCTTGAGGTGAGAGTTCAAAGGACCCCTTTGAAAATGACTCCTCCCACCAAAATTTAGGCTAACTTTGGAGTGTTATTTATCGGCCTTATTGGCAAGCTACGCTGACATGGTTGGTACTAATGGAAGCCTTAGCTTGTCTAATTTCACAGCTACCAAGATACCACTACTGGGCTGCCCCCTAATAGTCGACCAAGCGTTCGTCAACCAGAAAGGTCAGTTGGCAAGATTTCATTGGTTGCTTAGTCACAGAAAACAAAAAAAAAGGGCGAAACCCTATTAGGAGCTGCACCTCAACAAAATTAATTAAAACCTATATGACTGGACCATGTGGGAATTTAATGTGAAAGGACAGACACAGGAAGTGTCCACGCTCAGCAGTCAGACAGGAGTCAGGTTAATTTCCAGGGCTGGTACCTGCGGTTATTCCACAGGCTAGTTAATAACATGTCGGGCAGGAAATCCAAAGTGTGGGATCATTTTGAGAAGGTGAAGGACGAACCCAAGGTGATATGTAAACTCATCTTCATTGGTCGACTACAAACATGACAGAGTTTTTTGACAATGTGAAGGCAGGATCTCACGGGAATTGTATAAAAATGAACTTATTTTATTCTAGAAGAAAACACAAAATATTCTCATACAACAGCCCCAATTGACTATATAAAAAATAAACAAAAAAACGGCTTCAAGCCTCCAAGACAACCTATTTAAGGACAAATTAATTGCGGTCAAAAAACTGTGTAGTGCCGTTCTACCTGAGCCAACCTGAGTCCCAAATTACCTGACAAGATAAAGGTGTGGAAAGGAAACGAGAGGAACATGGGAAAAGAAGGCGTGAAGTCAGGCAGGTCACCATAACCAATTATTCTAATATTAATAATAATTAATATTAATTAACACAACGAATAAACCTTTAATGGGGCAAAAAAGATACACTTCTCACAAAACAAAATAATGAATTTGGCTCCTACAATCTGATACATGGAAGTAGCTACATGCCCATTAGCCCACAGCGTCATTAACAGGTGGCTCGCTCAGTGTGTGACGTGCACTTGTAGATAAAATATAGGCCTATATTAATGAAGGTTCATTAGTACGGTTTGTATTTCTCTGTAATGTAGCACAGTGTTAACAATGTTACTGATACTATTCTTTCTCACACCTTCATCTCAAACCACCAAAATATATCATTTAATCATTAAATTAATGTCGTAAACATGTGGGCGACTAGTTGACTAAGGCCCTAAGTGACAACTATTGGTCGATTAGGAAAATACATAGTCGGGGGCAGCCCTAACCACTACCTTGGTAGCTTGGGTGGGCTAGTAGGGGACTGGCAATTGTAAGAAGGTGGCCATGACCCCCCTCCCTTCTTTGGGGCACCACTGGAACTATGAAAACAGTTTTATAATGTCTTCAGCAGCTCTCCAGGAAGCTTTCCATTATTTGAAAAAAATAACCTTGATGATGTCATCACTGATTTAAGATGTACTTTTAGATGTGGCTGTGTGATCTAACAACCTGAACAACTGTCTCACAGTCTGCTCCAGCTGTGTGATGCAACCCAGTGGCGAGGGGCCATTTCGCCGGCCTGCAGACAGAGCAAGTCGAGAACCAGTGTTGTGTGGCGGAAGTTATGCAACATTAAGCAGAAATATATATATATATATATATATATGTTGTTTGATAAATGTGATGACTTAACGCTCTATTGTAAGAAAAAAAGAACAACTGGTTCAGCAAAAATATTTCCAGATTTACCTTAGTCTTTATTTCTCAGAGTGGTGGGTCATAATGTCCTGCTTTGTTAAGGGAGACACAGGATCTGCTTCCATGACTCAGTAGCACAAGGACCAATCAGTGGCACACAGTGCAGGTGTGCAGGACAGGAGCCAGACATTGCAAACATTTGGGACTCGGCCCAAACTTAGGGAGGTCTGAGGACATGCTTTTTTTCCCATGCAGCAGCAGCCATACACAATATTTCTCAAGACATTTGAGATGATAGAATGACTGAAAATCTGTGCCTAATTTTGGAAAAACATAGTTGCCAAGGAAATTAAAAATATCATGTAGAGCCTACATCCTATCTAATTGTTCTCCAGCTGTCTTCATCATTCTGAAACCATAAAACAGCAAATGTTGAGGATGACTAATTTTCACTCCTGCCACCTACTAAGAGGGAAAAAATGTACAATGTTACTAATTTGAATTACATTTCATACATATCTGAAAGCATGTTCTTGTTGTACAGTGTTAGAGTTCACAGAATGAATGTTTCTGCTACATTTGAATCCATGCCACAATAATCTCGGCTGCTCTAATTGCTAATCAAGGATCCCCACCAATGCCAAGTAAATGTGGTCGTCAGTACTCTGAGTTAAAAATTCTGCCAACATATGAACATTTACTAAGTTATATGAGATTTCTTCAGGGAATATGATAGTAGGATAAACAGCGTGGGCGCATACATTTAGCTGAATGACACAAATCCATCCATCCATCCATTTTCATCCGCTTATCCGGGGCCGGGTCGCGGGGGCAGCAGGCCAAGCAAAGCACCCCAGGCGTCCCTCTCCTCAGCAACACTTTCCAGCTCCTCCTGGGGGACCCCGAGGCGTTCCCAGGCCAGATGAGATATATAATCCCTCCAGTGTGTTCTGGTTCTGCCCCGGGGCCTCCTACCAGTGGGACATATCCAAAACACCTCTAGGCGCCCAGGACGCATCCTGATCAAGATGCCCATACCACCTCAACTGACCCCTTTCGACATAAAGGAGCAGCGGCTCTACTCTGCGCTCCCTCCGGATGTCTGAGCTCCTCACCCTATCTCTAAGGCTGAGCGCAGCCACCCCACGGAGGAAACTCAGGTCAGCTGCTTGTATCCGCGATCTCATTCTTTCAGTCACTACCCAGAGCTCATGACCATAGGTGAGGGTTGGGACATAGATGGACCAGTAAATCAAAAGTTTTGCTCTCAGCTCCTTCTTCACCACGGCTGATTGCTGTGACATGACACAAATATGAAGGTATTTTAAAAACTAGGGTTGGATTTTTTCAACCGATACCGATAAGTGATGATTACTTGCTTCTAATGGCCAATAACCGATATGATAACCAATTATTTTTGTATTTTAAAAAGTTTATGAACACAACCATATGAACATCAGCAGGTCCACGTTACATCTGGTGTATGAAATGTTTATATCATCGTGCTGCATTTTTATAAACACACCCAGGCGCCGTCTCACCGTCCCACAATAAAATAGCCTACAATTACCAAGTAGAATAGTGATGCGCTATTGATTCACCTCACAGATTAACGCTCACCTCAGACAGACAAGCACACGCAGTCAGAGAGAGAGAAGTGCTTTGGACAGGGTTTGACAGGTGACGATACAAATAATTGCTAACTGTAGCATCACATGGTTAGCAGTTACTAATAACTTTTTTAATTAGCTTGTGTTAACACTCTGGAGACAGTCCTCCAGTGCTGTGTCTATAAAGCCGGATTTTTAACCTGTTTCCCAGTTGCAGGAAGTTTTTGAGTCTGGTGGGGTGTCGGGCAGTTGGAGATCAGACCCTTTGTCCCTGTCCTGTTGTCATCATGTGGAACAGTGAAAGACATCCACACAGCGACATGTTTTGCCCTCTCGACAGCGTGCTGCAGTTGTTCTGCTTCTCTGTGTTTATTGGCACTTACAGACCAAATTTAAAGGTACATGTAACACCACCCACTGTGTCAGGTGTGGAGATGCTGCCCTTGTTAAGTCAATGAAAGCAGTCCGGCGTTGTATTATCGGCACTATTTATTGGCTATAATGTTAATTATTGGAATAATGCATAATTATAAAAATGTCCCACTATTTGCCGATAATTTATTGGCCTAAAATGTATGCTGTGCATCTGTAATAAAGAGGTTTTGGGCTTTTGAGAATAGATTTAGGGCTGAAGTACCTGAAGCCGACCCCCTCCTCGCTCCATAGGGCATAGTTTTTTGGCACAGTTGGAATCAGGGGCATTAGGAAGAATACATTTAGTCACAGGTGCTGTCACGACTGCTCACAACCAATAAAATAACCTCACTTTCGTTTTTGAAAGCAGCATCTCAACAACACAGTAATCTGTGATGTGAGGAGCAGCGTGGACTGAATCTGCCACAAAAGCCTGTCTCAAGAGGAAACCAAAATCACAACGGCTGATTGTACTGTACATTCAGATAAGTTAAACTGGCCAACTTAGCCTCAAAAAGACTGGTAATGTCTTGAATATATTTTTTTAAGGTGGGGGGTTGGTGTCAGTCACTGGAATATGAGTGCAATTTGCCCGTACTTTTGACCTGGTCGTCTGGCACAAATTCCCTTTAATATCTGACAGGGAAATTGCACTGCTTTGCTTGATTGTTACCACACCCACTACCTCACTTCTTCCTCCACTTAGGTGCAGCCGAGTTCAGGAGAAGTCATCAAAATACAGTGTTAAATAAATACCTATGTGCACCTCTGTTCCGTGCGCTGTCACAAAGTGTGTTTACCTCCTCCGTTGCCATAGTGAGGCGACATGTGCTTTGTCTTCCTGTTAAAGGCCCTTGACAGTATTGTGAACTGAACAGTGTAGTGCAGTTGCCATAGTTAGTCGTTCCAGGTCTCACTCTGTGATGTACATGCTTTTTGACAGTGCTGTTATCCCGGGGTGTGACATCTTTGAATCACCAGTAACAGATGTATTTGTGTGTGAAGGGTGCCTCAGGCCTTTGACTCCACTCTACCTTGTTCTTTTGACCCTCTCTTTTTGTATTACTGTGATGCAGCTGATTATTCCTGGTTTAAAAACAGCACACTGCCTGTGGGGCTCTCTATCGCTTCTCTGTGTCTCTCTCTTTCTATGTCTCTCACTGTCTCTCTCCCTCTTTCATTCATCTCTCCTCCTCCTCTCCTCTCTCCTGCAAACTGAAGGCAACCTCAGTGCCAATTTCATGGCAGGGTAGTGAGCAGCACAGCAGAAATTATCCACTGCAAAATTGATCTAAACAATCGCAAAGTGGAACGGCAAGGAAAAGCAGGAGAATGAAATTGGTTGAGTCTGTTACCTTTTAGAACTTGCTTTATCACCCAGGAGGAATTGGGGCGCGTTGCTTACAGGGAATGCCAATAGTCGAACTCATGATATAGAAGATTTTTAGGGTGCTGTAGTCATAAATATTGTATGTTTTCTGTGTGGTGGCACAGCATGTTAAACCTGCTCTTCTCTAGATGTTAATTTATAATTCCTCCATATATAATATCTGCAGCAAAAGGTACTGAAAGATGCTTTAATGGTTTGATCCAAGTGTTAACAGAATATATTGTCTCATTGTTGATACATCTGATCATCATTTAACACAGCTACATGCACACTGTGATGTGTTTCTGTTGCTGTTTGAAGCACTTTGCTAGGTGCCATATGTCGACCGTGCAAAATGCAGTCACTCTACAGTTGGGTAGTGCAGATCACAGTGAAGGCTGAGTTCAAAGATGGGTGTGGTCCAAGCAAGGGCCCCAAAAGAGGGGCCGCAGATAATAGATAACAATCATCTAACCCCACTGTTCCCTTCAGCTCTACAGAGCAACTTTGGTGTTTTGTTTTACCCTCCGCGCTCTCAACAGTGTTGTTTTTCAGTCAGAAAGCTCAAAAACCCTGTCCATGCTAACTGCACAGCACAAGTGAACAGGCAGAATTAGTGACTAGCTGGTGAACATTGTAAAGCATTTAGCAGATATTTCCTTCAGGAGTTGGTGGAGACTAAAAACAGAGATAAAAGACTGAATTTTGGACTGACAATTGGCAGGTGTCCAGAAACACACCTCCAAATAAATGCTAATGTTGTTGGCTAAACTTAGCCAAATTGAATAGGAGTTAGGGCTGCCCCCTAATAGCCGTTGATTGACCAGAAAGGTCATTAGTCGGCAGGATGTCATTGGTTGCTTAGTCGGAGGAAAAAAATAAACAAACAAAAGTGAAACTCTCTTCGGAGCTGCACCTTTTCATAAGGTCAAATAAAACAAACCCTATATGTCTGGACCATGTGGGAATTTAATTTGAAAGGACAGATACAGGAAGTGTCCACGCTCAGCAGTCAGACAGGAGTCAGGTTAAAAACCAATCACAGCCGACAGATATCTTTCCCTTCTTCTGTAAGTATTCAGTCTGATGAATACAGAAAAGTTGATCGTTTTAGTGCAGGGCTACCCAGAGTTTTATATCTGTCACACAGACGATAGGCCTACACAGCTCCTGGAAGAAGATCAGCTCTGCACTCAGGATTTCAGGTAAACAGGCTATATGATGCTTGTTAGCAAAGTCAGATGCAACCTGCCGCCACGCTCATGAAAGCTGGCATAAAAAAGGCACAAGAGTAGCGTCCAGCACCCGACCTCATGTTTTCCAGGGGGTAAAAGACACTGCATGTGTATGGTCCCTAATTTCCAGGACTGGTACCTGCGGTTATTCCACAGGCTAGTTAATAACATGTCGGGCAGGAAATCCAAAGTGTGGGATCATTTTGAGAAGGTGAAGGACGAACCCAGGGTGATATGTAAACTCATCTTCATTGGTCGACTACAAACATGACGTATCATGTGAAACATGGAAGTAGCTACATGCCCATTAGCCCACAGCGTCATTAACAGGTGGCTCGCTCAGTGTGTGACGTGCACTTGGAGATAAAATATAGGCCTATATTAATGAAGGTTCATTAGTACGGTTTTGTATTTCTCTGTAATGTAGCACAGTGTTAACAATGTTACTGATACTATTCTTTCTCACACCTTCAACTCAAACCACCAAAATATATCATTTAATGATTAAATTAATGTCGTAAACATACAGGCGACTAGTCGACTAATGGCCCTAAATGATGACTACTGGTCGACTAGGAAAATAATAATAATAGGATTTTAAAAATTCTGCTTCCTAGACACTGAGGTTTACTTTGATGCTGTTATACATGATCTAAACACCACAGTACATTAACCCTATTTTTTCCTGCCATCAATATGACAGTTTGTTTTAAGAAAAAAAGTTTTTAAAAATCCATACGCGTTAGATTTTTTTTAAGACAAGTATTTTTGGAAGTTTTCTGCTGTAGTTTGTAGAGTAAAAGTGAAACTTGTTCCACACTACCTTAGACTTTCCTTTCTTCTTTGCTGTGCTCTTTTTTCCTCAACTGCCCACACACACACACGCACACATACACACACATACACGAAACACACTCCTCTCTCCCTTAACTTTTTCCTCCCTTGCCCTCCTTCCCATTCCTCATCAGTGGAGGTGTCAGGACTCCACCGCCGCAGTGCCATCTGGGCCGAGGCTGATAAAAGCTCATGTGCCGGGCCGGCGATGCCTGCAGGTCTGCCAGGAGCCAGCGAAGCCTGACTTTCAGAGGCGATGGGAGAGATTTGTGGCAGCCAGGGAAGGAATGGCATGCCGTTAACGTGCTGATCCAGCCTCTCCCCCCTCTGCACCACCTCTGTCTATCTGTCAGTCAGTCGGGCTCTCACATGGCCCCGCACTAGCCTGAATCCTCACTGAGAAAAGTGTCTTATTCTCAAAGGAAAACCAACATGAGACAGGATGACTCTGTGATCTCTCTCATAGCATTTGCTCCGTGTCTCACATTGAGAATGCCGCTTGGATGACCTCTTTAGAGGCTTATATCACGCTGTCCAGACAGGTTGGAAGGAACTGAGGCCATATAGCCAGAAAAATACTTGTCTTTAGCTACACATTTACGCAGACAACTGCTCACTACTTATTTATATAGTACACATGCTACTAGAGGCAAATGACCTTTTCCTAGGTCGGTGAAGGCACGACCTGCCCTGCTCTCTCTCTGATTGGCTAGTGCTCGTTGCCTTCATTGGTTGGGTTTGGTTTAGGCAGTAGGAGTGAGATTAGTTAGGGTTAGGAAAAGAATGTCAGGGAAAGCCAATCAGAGGCAGAGCACGCCATGTCATCACCATCCTTGGAAAAATTAAATCACTTACTGCAGGATTCCACTAGAGGGCACCACAGAGAACTCAGATTGTGTGGTATTTCCAGATTTGCATGATGTAAACAATAAACATTGCGGCACTCAAGGAGGTTACTATATTGTTAAAGGGATCCACCATATTGGCTTTTTGCTGATATCCAATATGCGGATATATAACAACTCATTTGGCCGATAACCAATATTGATATATCCAGATATTACGGAAAATTATGCAGCTATATTTCCCGAATCCTCTGACTGATTCTTCTTCTGATATACTTATTTATTTGTTTGCATGTACCCCGGTTTATCTTTATTTTTTATATGTATTTTCATTTATGTAGGCCTACATACAGTATGTATTATGCTGGTTTCAGACCATTTAGCCTATTTGTGTTTGCATTGTGTAGTGCTGTTATTTCATTGTCTGATCTATCTGCATTTCTATTGAACGCTTCCTTTAAACTTTAAAAAGCTCTGAGAAAAATAACAGTTAACAGTCTTTTGTTTTCTAAGCGTGTTGTTTTACTTTGTGGTGGTGTAAAAAATTTGCAAGACAGATGTAAAAAATATTTTTAAAGCCCTGACAAAGACCTGCAGTGGTAGAAGCATTTTGGCTCTTTTAATGATTCAGCCACTACAGTAAAGGTTTTTGAATACTTCCTTCCTCGTTTTCTATATATATGGAGCACCTAAGTTTCCTTCCTGTCAATCCTGTTGTTTCCCATTCTCTATGAGCACCCGACACAAGGTTTTGATCAACGTTTTGTGATATCTTGGCCTAAAAGAAGCCCTAGCCATCCTCGAGTCACTAAAGAAGTGGACCTACTGTGCTTGCTTCGCCCTCACATCACACTAATTTGTCCTGCGGTGACCCAATCATGGCTCCCACAGCCCCCACACAGGAGCTAAGGAGTCTCTCAGAAAATGTGCTCATTGGTACTGAAGCTGAGCCAAGAAACGTGATGCTGCTGCCCCTCTGTCCCAGGAATTAGAAACACCTCAAGGTCAGGGAGTGAGTCAGTGAGTCAGTGATGGTCCTGCAGGAACATCCCTGGGCCTGGATCTTTGGTGCAGCTGTTACATAGATACTAAACAGTTGGAAGAAGCAGCAGGCCCGATCCTTTGATGTAGAGAGCAAGTCTGGTTCTCTGCTGTGTTTTCTAGACCTTTCATGATTGGCTCGCTGCATTTGATGTTATGGGCGCATATATCGACATCCAGTATACCATTCACATGACACAAACATCCTAAAGTGGCCACAAAATCACACAGAGAGCATCTGTTGTAGTCAGAATATGGAGAAAAGAGTCCTTCCTCCTTCCCTGGTTTTAGACTCAGCTCTCTCCTGTGTGTGTCTCAATGTGAAGAGGTGAAAATTCTGAGTAAGAAGGAGTGGTGCCGGCCCAGTTTATAGGTGGAGGGTCTCATCCCTCCCTCACTCCTTGGATCCAGCTAATCCTGGCTGGTGTGGTGTGATAGGGGCTTCTGAGGAGATGCTACTCAGCAAACTGTGGTTATGGAAATAACCCAAAGTTATCTGTGAGAATGACCTTTTTACCCGTTCTCCTCCTGTGTTTTCTTTTTCATTTCACTGTGTGAGCAAAGGGAACTCTGTCACTGATGAAGTTAAAGACCAGCTTCAGCCTGAAGTATATTTTTCCATTCATCCATTGCCGTCCATTTGTATTGTATTAGCTTTGTTTTATTTTAGAATTACTTTTTTTTTTATTTCAGAGGCATTATATTTTGGGGTTATTCGTCCGTCCATCCCATTCTTGTGAATGGGATATCTCAAGAACACCTTGAGCGAACGTCTTCAAATTTGACACAAACGTCCACCTGGACTGAAGAATGAGCTGATTAGATTTCGGTGGTCATAAGTCAAAGGTCAAGATCACTGAGACCACACAAGACATGTTTTGGGCTATAACTCAAGAATTCCAACGCTAATTATGACAAAACTTCACACAAATGTCTGATAGGAAGTAATGATGATGTGATGGCATTTTATATTCAAGAGGTCAAAAGTCAGCTTCACTGTGACATCATCATATTTTGCACAAAACACTTTTCTGGCCATTATTCATTGTCATAAGTCAGGAACAGAAGGGTAGACATTTATTCAAACACTGAATTGGTGACACTAATCTTCAAACTGTGCTGATTTTAAAGATCTTCTGTGTGTGAAGCATCAATGTTTTCACAGACAGGGATGTAAACTGCGAGGGAAACTTGACTGGTGTGCTGAGGCATACAACTGCGAGGGGGAAATTCTAGTTTCTTATCAATTCCGTTTTTTATTTTATGGTTTTTTAAATTTACTCTAAAAAATACTTGTTTTATACAAAGTAGTGTTCAGACATTTTTGGCCCAACTATGCCAAATGTATGCCCACTACTTCCTCAGGCCAAGTTGGCAACGTCTAAAAGTATTCAAACGTGCACAGGTGCAGAGTGAAGACACACTGAGCATGACCTTAGTGATGGAAAATGCATTGCTTATCCCAGGTTTGGTTCTTTATTCTTGAAAAGACCTTGTGGCATCTGGATCTTTGTTTTCTAAAATATGTAAGTTAGGAAGCCTTCGCCAAATACAAATTTATGCGATAGTTAAAAGATGTGGAGAGCTTCTAGTGGCAACATCTGTGATTTTGAAACCAACGTCTTTGAAGTTCAACATGTGATTTATTTATGTCCTCTCCCAAAACCAGTCTTCATCCATTATGCATGAATATCTTAGAAACAGAAACAGTCATATGTACTGTCTGAGCACTCTGGCTTTTCACCTTCGCCCACCTTACTGTTTCTTGTGGTTGATTTTAGCAATCTAAGCAATGTTAGTCTGCTTTCTTCCTCTGTGAATGTCAGCGTGTTCTCGGACTTCTTTCTTAATGATGACAAAATGCCTCTCACAGACAGAAAGGCCATACATTAGATATTAAACACTGAGGGCTACTATTAAACTCATGGATTTTTGAATAAGTGCAGTCAGTGGAGCATATGACAAGCAAAATAAGATCAACATTTGTCTGTAATTTGTTCAACAGGTCTGGACCTGAGGCACGCCCAGGTGGTGGCGTTATCCACGGGCACCAAGTGTATCAACGGGGAGTATCTGAGTGACCAGGGACAAGTGGTCAATGACTGTCACGCTGAGGTCACGGCCCGCAGAGCCTTGTTACGCTTCCTCTACTCTCAACTTGAACTCTTCTTAAGGTAATAGATCTGTCATCTGCCGTGAAATTTTAAGACACGCACACATTATTTGAGTGCTGTATTTACCCCTGAGGAATTTACATTCTTTATCCCCTTGAATAACTTAATAATGCTCACTGTAACTAGCCAATTAGTTTTCTGGAAGCTTGGCTTAGTACTGAAAAATCCTTTGCCTTCATCTCATGGTTCTGTTCTGACATGTGAAGTGACTTGATTCTATTTCCACCAAAAATACGACATGAATGTTGGATTCTTTAAATTAGTTTTAACTCTGAAAATAATGGAAGTATTATGCCGAACGAGTTTGGCCTATTTACTATAAACTGCACTGCACTGGGTGGTGTTCAGACCGAAGATTTGCAACATGACGAAACTGTTTCAGAACGTTGCTGAGAAAAGTTGCAGCCATGTGAACTGGCCGTCTGAGCTCGACTGAAGTCAGCTGATGGTGTCACCTGCAGCTCAGCTGGTTAAATTGCCGTCGACTGGTTTAAGAACATAAGGCTGGTCACACATTTCCACAGCCTGTAGTGATGACCGCAAGTCAAAATGACTGCGGACGGCGAGTTCCAATTCTGCAGCAGGTGCTCCGTCCCTGCCAAGGCCTCTGTTTTCGTCCTCACGGTGTGCCGGTGTCATATGGTGGGTCGCTGCTGCTGCTCGCTGTATGTGCCCATGCCCCCCACAGACATACATTCTCAAAGACTGATTAATTAATCTGGTTTTTAATATTATTTTGGCAAATTTATTATGGATACAGCCCATCTTATGCTGGTTTTGTTTCTGTTTTTCACTGTTTCATCAGTACTACAAATGCAGCTGTAGCCAGTATCTCACTATCACTATCCTCATTCAGAAGAGGCTACAAATTATATACAGCCACAAAATAAGCCTGAAAAGCTGCAAATCAGAACGGAAGTACAGAAAGTTGTTGCATAGAGATGATACACCGTCTCATCTAGTTGCACTGGTGTGAACCAGCAGGTTTTTATAACGTTGCACAGTGGCACGTTGCAAGTAGTTGCATGTTTCAACTCGTCATGTTGTGAATCTTTGGTCTGAACTGGGCTTAATAAGATGACCATGTACTTCGTTTGGAAAGTTTTTATCTACAGCAAGTATTGCTTTGTAGTAACATGGTATGAATTAGCAGAAATATAGTAATTAAAGGAACAGTGTACCCCCAAATCAGAAATATGTATTTTTCGTCTTACCTGTAGTGATATTCATCAGTCTAGATTGATAGATCATAGAGATATCTGCATCCTCTCCAGTATAATGGGACTAGATGGCACTTGGCTTGTGTTGAGTTTTTCAAATGTGTATGTTCTTCTGGCACTTTGAACAGCACAAGCCGAGTGCCATCTAGTTTTATTATAGTGGAGAGAAGGCAGAATGATGCGTAGGCTTCCTACATTTTAGTTTCCAAGGTGCCTCTAACTACATTAACATGCAGTACATTACATTATGCATCACAGTGTGCTTAATAACATTAAATATCTCGTTTGTTGACCTCTTGGTGCAGTGCCAAAGAATGCTCTCTCCTCTATAATAGGCTCCACGGAAACAGCTTCGCTTTGTTCATCAGAGACTTTTCAATAATCAACGAGCCATATGTGTGCTGTTCTCTCCAGCTAACTAAGCATACTATCACATACTCAACTGGTTCAGCTCAGGGTCTCAATGGCCTATTTGTTTTTAGCACTTTTTTAAATGCATCTGCTGTGTGTGCCTTTGCAATCTGTGCCACTGTATAGCTTGCTCTGGTGCACACAAACTCACCAAGATTCTCACCAGCATCAAGAGCGGTCTTGATGAGTTTTGACTCCAAACTGCCTCCAGTGCACAAGCATATATTATGTTTTTGAGCTCCCCGGGGAACTTGATAGCAAGGCTGATTCATCAGATTAGTGGCTAGAAGTCTAGATCGTTGAATGTCATATTTGCATACACAGCACTGACTTTTTGTCTTAGCACAATGCTGGGTGGCAGGTACAGAGACTTTGCAGCTGAGTAAAATGGCTAATGGGGAAGATAACTCATAATGGAATGACCAAACAAAATGCCAGAACTGCCATATTTGCACGCAGGGAAAGGACATCGGAGACAGAGGAGAGGTTATATAAAGACGCTGTGCTTTGCATCATGATGCATAGTTTAAATATACTATATGTGTTAGTACCTACGTGTGTGAGTGATGAAAGCCGTATTGCTGCTCACAGCAGAAACAATGACCATATTTATGTTAGATTATGTGTCACGATGGTCAGTCATATTGTAAGATCTCAGCTCATTGTTAATGAATGGAAAAAAGGCTTTTATAAACTATTGATTTAGCCATCCCTAAAAATGACTGGAAATGTTATTTTATCAAATCCTCATGTTACACTGGACCATTGTTTAGTCTGTTTATTTACCTCAAACATCCAATGTGCTGACTGTACAGTGTTGTGGAAAATTGTTCTGTAAAACACTCAGTCACAGAAACAATAAAGACACATAAAACACCAGTTAAAGTAGAATTATTTTAATCACAAGGAGACTGATACAGACTTTCTTAGATAGAAATTATGTCTCATCTAACATTTTATAGCGTTTCAGAGACAAAGACAGTCAAGGTGATCGCCATTCATTCATTCATTTTCCATAACCTGCCTTGCTCAGGGGCACCTTGGCAGTGCCCAGTAGGCGAGCTGGCACCTCTCCAGCCACCAGTCCACGCTCCATATTTGGACTTGAACAGGCAACCCTCCGGTTCCCAACTCAAGTCCCTATGGTCTGAGCTACTGCTGTCCCAATAGCCCCAAAGCCCCATACACACCAAACCGATATCAAAGAACTGGTGGTGTTGAGGGCTGAGTGTTGCATCACCTCAGATTGCCTGTGTCTCAGCCAAAAAGTTGCACTTGAATACACTGCAGAGAAAAAAGCTAATGGCCAACTAGCATGTATGTTCTGTGCCTGAATGGAAGGTAATAACTCTCTATACCAGCAAGTGGCGGTTGTTCCTCATTCAAAAAGGGAAACCAGAAGACCAAAAGGACGGATTCAAGATGCTAGTTAACCAGTTAGCACATTAACAACACAAGCCGATGTTGAGAAAACACGTTATTTAACATGAATGCAGGGCAGTGGAAGAGTCATACTTAATACTGAGGCTACTCTTTTAGCTGGTTGTTACTCTTGTTATGATCACGTGATGGGTGATGGTGATGATGTTGACGATGATGACGGTGGTGTTAATGTTGATACTGATGGATGTTGTTTGTGACCACTCTTGTTACAGATCACTGTATTTGGTTCCCCCCACCTCCCCCGATTGTTGGGTATTTTTATTCTCATGTGTTCTTTTCTTACTTTTTAAGTGTCTTTTTACTTCCTGTGCAACTAATTGCCCTCTAGGGACAATATAAAGTTGAAGTTGATGCGCTGGCGAACAGTTACACAAACAATTACTATGGAATGTTTCTTCTAAAGAGCTCAGTGGCTAAAATACTAATTTTACCTCTGATTAGAATTTTGTTTTTGATCTCATGCCCTCTTGACTTTAGTTTTTTGTTTACGTACCTCACTTTTGTTATACTTCTCATGCACTGAGCTGAACTGCCAGTCAGAGTCATTTCATTCAACGACAGGCCCCACTTCTCTGAAGCAGATTCAACATGCTGAATTAGCTGGAGAAAAGCAAACAAGTCCCAACGATGTGGGACACACTGCAAAAACAGGGCAACAGACAATCAGTGAAGGCCGATCAGTGACCGACAGCTGACCGTCGGCTTGGTGTGAGGGACCTTAACAAGCCCACAAACGTCATGCAGCAGGCAGAATGAACCTTAATGTTTAATAATAGTTTGTTTTCTCATTAAGCCCTAACAGCATGTTTGTTAAATATCTAACCATTAATTTCTTTCAGTCAGTTCTTTAGTTGACCTTCATGCTGACACTTTCACAACTCAAATGCAAAGCATGTTTAGACCACAGGTTAAACTCACTCTCCCTGTTTCCCCTGAGACATTGAGACAGCCTGAGTAATGTCATGGAGTCTCACCTGACAGCAGGAGAATGGACTGTGGTCAGAGCAAGGGCCAGTGTCCATCTCTCTCCGTCTCCGCCTCACTTCATCATTGGAAACGAAAAGTAGAAATCTATTTCCTATGCTGTGATAAATGGTGCTCCCTCTCTCATCAGTCTCCCTCCTTCTTGTTGTTTTCTCTTTCCTTGTCTTTTTCTCTCAAAGTAAAAGGCCAGAGGACTGGGAGGAGTCGATATTTGTGCGGCACAAGGAGTGTGGCTACAGGTTGAGAGACAACGTTCATTTCCACATGTACATCAGCACGTCGCCGTGTGGGGACGGGAGGCTCAACTCGCCGTATGAGATCACCACTGACCGTAAGATACCAGGCCTTTCTGTTTCTTTTGTTTGTTGACAAAATTAAGTTTAATACACAGCACACAATTCTACGTCATGCAATTACTGCCATTGTCTTTATCATCCCATTCTCTCAGTCAGTCTCTCAGGTTTACAGATAGATTATTTTCTCTGGCAGATATTCTGAAAGCAACTGCACTGCTTTTTTTTTTTTCCTACAGACACTGTCAAGAAGCTGGCATCCTTTTCATGTCACATCCCGGCTTTGGCCTCTTTCAGCCACGCTGTGCTGACTAGATGACATTTTATTGCTTACCCACTGAAAATAAATTGTATATTCATTTAGACGGTTTGCCCAGCATTTTTCTGGTGGCCTACGAGTTCAGAAATGTAATCTGGACTGCAGTTTCCATCAGTAGAATGTATATATATACCCCCCTCCTCCTCCTCCTCCTCCTTTCATCACAGACTGAAGCTGCTATTCAGCTCTATGAATATACACTACAGTGCAGTGCATGGTGAGATTTTCATGAAACCAGTAAGGATGGAAGGAGAGAGGGAGAAAAGATGACGCTGTCATTGGAGAAGCCTTTGAACTTGACGTTTTTGGTCATTAAACCTCTTAAATGTTCTGCAGTGCGCTTTCAGAGATTAGAAAATTACTTAGTACCTTTCCCTGACTGTTCTTAAACATTTCTGAGCTGGAAGTCGGGGCTTAATTTTTAGCCGCTGTCACATCAGCCAGAGCAACAGCCATGGAGGAAGAGAGAAGGAAGGAGATTTTAAGCCTGAAGAAATGAGAGGTTATTAAAACAAAAACACTGATTACTCACGTACACTCGGTCACACTGTTAGAGAGATATCCACGTTGTAATTGTACTGAAAGCAAGAAAACATCTTTAATTTATCCCACATTTTTCTGATACTACGCAGACTATTTTCCAATACCTTGTACTTCAGTTAACAATGTTAGTGCCCATAGAGGTCAAGCTGCCTGGTACACACACATGAAACCATGTGAGAGTGGTTTAAACAAAGGGACTGTGCTCTCACTAATAGGGTTAAAAAGACGATGGTCGTACAGTCTGTTATTCATACAGTACTACATCATACCATGCCTTATGTGAACAGTACTAACTTCATCGAGGATGCATCAAAACTGCTTCATCCACAAAAACGGTTCCTTCTCCTTCCTCCCAAACCGCAGACTGCTCCGAACATCCAGCAACAATCCAGTCAAATGCTCACTTCATTAATAATTAGGCAGCCAGCAGTCCCGAGATAATGCATTTAATTCCCTAAATGAAGCCATTCACCTCATTTAAACTTTTGCTTTGAAAGGAATCACAATGTTTGTCCTCTGCTGGGATCAGTACCTGTCATTTAAAAGATATAATTGTAATCTCTTATTGTTTATGGGCTTAGCATAATATTAAATAAACATTTATTTTGTTTTAAGTACATTTATCCAGTTGCACATGAACACCAATAATTGATACAGAGAATGTAACACTTTAAGGAGAGTTATACCTGTGGTCAGTGACAGTCAAAAAATATTAGTGAACTCTCTCCCAAATCCAAAAGCTAGAGTGCTAAAACTCAAATTTTTGATGTCATCAAGTAAAAGTCTAGAACTGCTCCAAATACAATGACTGGGAGAAAATGTTTTAGAGCCATCATTCCCAACCCGGGGGTCCTGACCCCCACCTGGGGTCATCAAAGTTTCACTGGGGGGTCGTGAGGCCTTCTTGAATCTACGGGTTTAAGAAAACTTTCTTTGATTAAGTATACAGTAGGCCTACATCTCAGCATTTTGATAATTTATATGACTAAAACTGAATGAAATTATTATTTTTATTTATATACCACCTTTCATACAAGAAATGCAGCACAGGGTGCTTTACAATAAGGGCATTATGAGCACTGAGTGCTTCACATAAAAATAGAATGAACATAAAACAACTGATTCATGAAATCATAAAGTTATAAAACTATAAATCATAAAATCAAATCAAGTGAGATTTTAAAAAGGTTGCAGCAGCGTGAAGCTTAAAAAGAAGTTTCAGACCTGTATCACAAAGTCAGAGCTAGTTAAAGGCTAAAGTGAACAGATACGTTTTTAGCTTTCTTTTAAAAATATTTAGCGAGCTAGCCTCTCTGATATCTATAGGTAGTGTGTTCCATAGTTTGGGGGCGACAAAGGCTGCATCCCGATCTTCTTCCCCCTGTTGCTGGGAACCTCCAATAAACCAGCAGTAGATGATCACAGTGTTCTTCTTATTATTAGAGGCAAATTAGCAAGGGAGCTAGCAATATGGCCTGGTCCCAGTCCATTTAGGGCTTTGTATACAAGGACAAGGAGGAGGACCTTAAAATCAATTCTAAATGTAACAGGAAGTCAGTGCAAAGCAGCTAAGACTGCTTTTTCAAGGTATAAAGTTAAAAACAAAAACATCTCACAGGATAAGGGCACAGTGAAGACCTAAACACAAGCTTTCACTCTCTCTGCTAAACAGTCTCGCCCTCTATATATATATATATATATATATATATTTTAATCAGTTTCTCCCAAATTTTTTGTTCATTTTTCCATCTAAAGTCGTAGAATGAAAGAAATTCTGTCCATACAGTATATTTCATTAATAATCCCCTGCCATTTGGCCTATGATGGAGGATCAACTTGCAACCATTTGCGAGTTATAGCTTTCATGCTACTTGCTAAAAGTATCTTTAATGAATATTTATCTTTACATTGGACAGTTTCAGGTATATTTCCAAATTATAATATAATAAATGAGATTAAATCCATCCAAATTATTTTACGAGTAACAGCTGCCATCTCTTACCAGTATGGTTGTATTTTTGGGCATGCCTAGAAAACATAATGATTGGCCAGTGAGGTTACAGGTAATTTCTTCTTTCGTTGCTCATTGCCTGCTTCGCATGTTTTTGTAAGAAATCAAGCCTATTGCTCGGGTTTCAAAGGGTCAAGTATGTACGATTATTAAAATAATATGATGTAATATTCACATGAAACAATCAGCTCAAAATTCTATAAAATTACTTTTTTACACAAACTTACTGCAGTTATTGCGTTCGCTATTAGGAGTAGTTGCACAGTATCAGTAACTGTGGCAGTTGTTCTGCACTGTCATTGTTATGCATTGACTATAATATGAAGGTTGGGAGCCACTGTTGTAGATGACACAGAGAGCACCCAGGGGAAGGTTCTGAGTATGTGGGAACATTTTCTGCGTCAGAACTGAGAACACAAACAGTCTGTGGGTCCACAAAATCAGTCTCTTATTCATTGTCTATGGAGCAGCTCATCTTGGGCCAAAGAAATAATATGTTGGAATTCTCGATGTAGGTGATGTTCCCCTCTAAGAGCTTTATGGACGATATAATGGATCATTTTCTATAATATATAAAGAGCAACACTGAGGAAAATAATGTGTCTGGCCTAGTTTACCTGGTGTATTTTGAGTAAATGTAATCAGAAATGTACAAACTGAATCTTGGCTGCTGATTAAATCTGAAACTGCTTTGTATTATGTGGAAATTCAGTATTGGTTAATTAAATTTGGTATCCAGCAAAGCCGTGTAACACAGAATGACATAATGCAGAGTGATGAAGACTGTGGTCGTCTGTGTTGTGTTTGCAGTACACAGCAGCAGACACCTCATGAGAAAGCACCGCAGCCACCTGCGGACCAAAATCGAGTCAGGCGAGGGGACGGTGCCGGTGCGATGCCGGGGACCCGTCCAGACGTGGGACGGCGTCCTACAGGGCGAGCAGCTCATCACCATGTCCTGCACTGACAAGATCACCAGGTCAGTGTTTTCAGATGTTACCTCTGAGTTTAAAACGTTGTCGCTGTCTGGGTTAAACGTTGCATTTTGTCTTTGTGGCAGTCTTTCTGTTCCAAATCGAAACCCTCCCTTTATATTCTGCCTCATTTCACTTGTTGATTTTGTTATCTGTCAAGTGGGTCAAAACTAAATTGGGCAAAAGCACCTTTCTGTGCTGCTGCTATACTGAACATGCTGCAAACTGATTTATACCTGAAACAACCTGCTGGTCTCTCTTGGCGAGTTTAAACTGGAAATCAAATCAGTTTTTTTTTTCTCTCAGATAAAATACTGTCCTTGCTGTCTTTTGCTGAAATAACACAGGTTTGATATTGGACTTTATAAAAAATGTTACTTTGTTCACCATTTTAAAGTTTTGAGTCAGACTTCATTATTTTGTTTGTGTATTTCTTCTACAGAAAATAGTCAGAGGACTTCAACAACACCATTACCAAAGCCCTTAAGTCCAGATGAAACAAGGTTTTGAGAGTATCTAGCTTCAGTATCGTGATGTATTTTCAGGTGAAGCAGGATAGACAGACGAGATATAATGTTTGGAGGTATTTGATTTGATTGTTTAAAGGGGGCGTGTCATAACAGTGAGGCCCTGATGGTGTAACACCGTCAGAATAGAGAAACGAAGTCCATCTTATGCTCCATGTAACATTGGTTGCTGAAGCAGTCCACTGTGAGGGTGCTTTCACACTTTCCCTGTTTGGTTCGGTTCAGTTGAACTCAAGTTTGTTTGCCCCCTCAGTGCGGTTTGTTTGGGCAGGTGTGAACACAGCAGTTACACTCAGGTGCGCACCAAAACAACCGGATTGAGACCTTCTTGAAGAGGCGGTCACATTTATCTTGCAAGTATACTCTCCTTCAACGTTTTGTTTACTTCCTGGATTTTTCCCACATGGAAATTCTGACCAATCAAGAGCAG
Organism: Epinephelus fuscoguttatus; assembly: GCF_011397635.1. NCBI lineage: Eukaryota > Metazoa > Chordata > Actinopteri > Perciformes > Serranidae > Epinephelus > Epinephelus fuscoguttatus. The sequence goes on along the minus strand of NC_064772.1, from coordinate 30,282,360 downwards.
CTTTTTCATGCAGGCATTTTATCTGGTCCGCTTGTAAGTGCTGCCGTGAGAACACGAACCAACTCTAGGCAATTATACAACTCTGCAACAAAATTAGTCCCTGATTCAGACCAAAGCAAGACAACTCTAGGTCTGAAAGCACCCTAGAATTCCTGGAGTGGTCACAGATGCCACTTTCCTCAAAGTGAATAAATTTCAGCAAGCAGTACTGGAGTCATGGCATTTTGGGGAAACGAAGACACACAAATATAGCATGCTGTAGCAAGCTAGCTAATGTAATCTTAGCTCTGTGCTGCTAAAAGTTGCAGACTGACTCACAATAATTATATTTTAAAATGAGATGATTATAGCAGTACATTTTTATGCCAATGTTATCAGTACATACCGTTGATGTCTGATAAAAAATATTTCACATATTTTTTAATTTTTTTTTATGTGCTGAATTCTTGTCTGGGAGAAGGCTGTTTTCTGGCACAGGGCTTTAAAGGGTAAAAAAAAAGTTTAAAAAAAAAAAGAATTAAAAAATAGATAAATAAAATAAATAAATAATTAAAACATTAAAAAAAAAGCTTTAAAAAACAGAAGCAGGTTAAAATATTTTATGAATCTTTTTTTTTTCCAAACATATTAATCCCTTTAAAATAAAGTTTCACCCCAGAAACAAAATCAGTGTTTTGATAAGTTATAATTTATGTTTTTTAGGGGCTGGACATGATTAGTCTCAGCTCTCAAGACTGGGTAAAATAGGTGCACACTATGACTATCAATAAGAGTTACAAATATAATTTACCCATCATCCCTGCTGAGCATTGCTGTTATCAGTGCAGGGATTGTGTTGATCGTATTGTAAAATGTCATGAGAGATGCCTTCACCTGAACTCCTTTCAAACTGTGTGATCAGCTCGTTCTCACCCAGGAGGTCTCTGGCCTACGCAAGAAAAGAAGAGTAAAGGGTTCATTGAAGAGTTAACTTTATTAGGAGATTATCTTCCTTATGAGAAAGAGTGATCCCTGTTTAAATAAAGCATTTTAGAGTGTGCTTCATGAGTCAGATAGAGGTTTGTCTGATATTTACCTTTGCACATCTGTGTGTGTCGTTGTGTTGCTGTAAGCCATGCTGTATATGAAATCCTTTGTAGGCCGGATGGTGACTATTGATTTTCCATATGTAACTTGAACAGGTAATCCTGTTCTAATGAATTAGTGCATTAATCATGTCATCGTTTTAAGCTCCAGATCTGTAGGGCCGACTCTCCTCAAGCTAAGAGATTAGTCATTCAACCCCGTTACGCTTTGTGAGATATTTATTTATATATTTATTTTCTTTCTCAGGTTTTAGCAGTTACATGCTTAAATGAGGGTGATGTTTCCATACTGAAATTTAGTCGACCCAAAAATGTTTTGTTGCTAACAATAATTTTAACTTCAGCTTAATTCTGTTTATTTATATACTAATTTACAACTTGGAACACATGTAGTTCACACAGAGAACAACAACACAATGGAGCCTGTGTGTGTTCTTAAATTATTAATGTATCGTCCGCATGTTGGCAAGCCGGCGCAGGACAGACGGCAACGCTAAAACAAGACAGCTTTGCTCTCCCGCCTCCGTTTTCACACTGGCCTCACGTGTGGGGAGTGAAGGCATCGGTGTGTACACACTGGAGCATCTTTACAGGCGGAGGAGATACCTACACATAAACACACACACATATGCTTAGGAGAGAAACTGAGGCCCCTTGTCCACCAAAGCAGCTGAGAACACCAGGCGCTTCTCAGGAAACACCCAGCTGGGAGCATTTGACAGCACTTTGTAGGTGCAGCAATAGAAACAGAATCTATAGGTGCAGCATTTCTACAGCTGAGGCGCTTTGGTTGTGTCTGGTTGCTATGATACGGAATATTCAAGGAAGTAAAAATGTTGCCACAAGGTAGAGTACTTGCTCTGAGTAAAGGGAAGGCTGAAACACAGGGAGGGAGGATGGACCCAATGGTCTATGCGGGTTCATGTGAGGAAACATATGAAAATACACAATATTTTTTTATAATATTTCTCCTCCATGTGACGGGAGGCCTTTGTGGTATTTGTCCTGCTCCTTCTCCACTGTGATTGGGGAGCCAGGTAAAGAGTGACAGTGATGAGCAGCTGCAGCGTTTTACTCAAAGTTAAACATTCTTCAATTATCTGCGACCAGAAAATATGTCAAAAGTACAGCTCTAAGTGTAGAATAGACACTCAGCACCTAGTCACGCTGCTGCCGTTTGTCGTGTAGTGTAAATACACGGTGCTCCCGTTACAAGGAATTAAAAAAAATCAGCTGGCCTCAGGGCACAGGTGTCAGTGTCACCAAATTCGTACTGTATGTCCACAGACACTACACTACACTACACTACACTACAATAAAGCAAAGATGTCATTAATGTCTTTGGCAACATTTAGATATATATACCCAAACACACGTGAATTATAGGTGGAAATTGAACGGTGAATTAAGAATCTAAAAGGTATCTATCTATCTATCTATCTATATATATATATATATATATATATATATATATCTGTCATTGTCAAAGTAAGGAGACCAATCACCAAAGAAATGACATGTTTATGTACAGTACCAGAGAGGTGTTTATGTAGAAGAGATGCCTGCCAAGCCGCTTCCCACTGTTCAAGACCAACAAAAAACAAAACCAATTGTTTTTTTTGTTATTTATTGCAACCTGTCACTGTTTTTCTGGCGGGGATAGCACCACAAAAAGCGGTTGTTTTATACTGAGACATGACCTTGCTTCCAGCTGAGATTGTGCTGATTGTGTGACATGATCTTTTCCTATCCATAACTAAGTGGTTTTGTGCCTAAACATACCCCCAGAAACATGGTGTCTACAGGTCCTTAAAACATCTGAAATTGTCTTAAATTCAGATTCAATGGGTCTTAAATATTATTAGTCACATTACTGCAAAACGTCTTCAGCCTGACAGACCTAAAGACTGTTTACAATCTTTAGAGAGAATGGAGAATTACAATAATGAATAGCAATTATGACAGTGATGAGATTTTGTTTTCTTTTTTACATTAAACACATTAAACTTAAACTCCCCCAACTGTCATTTTTCCTTACTGGTCATTTTCAACTGACCCATCAGTGTCTTTACCTGGAAAGAGTACTTACACATGTGTCTCACACACACACACACACACACACACACACACACACTCTTGAAGATGTTTCGCCTCTCATCCAAGAAGCTTCTTCAGTTCTAACTTACCGGTGCGGAGTCACAGGCTTTAAATTCTGTGTGGCATAAGCAGAGTAATGTAGTGTATGCAGTTCAGTGTAGCCAGGAATGCACAGATTTATACACTGGGGAGACAAAACAACCACTCCACAAGCACATGGCACAGCACAGGAGAGCCAGCTCCTCAGGTCAAGACTCAGCTGTCCACTTACATCTAAAAGAAAAGGGACACTCGAGGACAGCAATGTTCACATCTTGGCCAGAGAAGAAATATGTTTGAAAGAAGCATCATCATCTACGTCAAACTGCAACGACCATCGTTAAACAGAGGAGGTGGCCTATGACACCATTTATCACCCACCTACAATGCAGTCTCGGGATCCCCCCACAGACGACTTAACACCAGTTCTCACCTGGACCCATCTAACCCTAATGACACACAAGATGGCCACGTGGGTGAACGACTCACATTGTGACCTCTCGACTCTGTAACAGTTCACACCTACACAGAGTTTAAAGCCTGTGACTCCGCACCAGTCGTTAGAGCTGAAGAAGCCTCTTGGATGAGAGGTGAAATGTCTTAAAGAAAATCAATCAAGTCCAGTTGCCTACAATATAGCACTTGTGAATAATGTGAATTTCAATTGCAGGTTTGGTCTTAAATTCATATAAGGTGATATTAAAAAAGGTCTTAAAAAGTCCTAAATGTAATTTGGTTATATCTGTAGACACCCTGAAAAAACAAGAAACAAATATATAATATAACATGTATAATAATAAACATTTCTTTGCCATTTTAAATACATTCTTCCCTTCTTGACAGACTGACGTTACTGTCCCTCGAGCCATGCTGCTAGTGTAGCTAAAAATACCCAGCACACAATGAAGGGACTCAACAATAGTAATTCTCTACTTCCACCCTTGATGTTGCATTTTCTAACATATCTGAAATCGATTTTTAATATAGTCTCAGTCTTTCTGCCAGGACTGGGCCTCAAAAGGAACTGAACCCATGAATTTAGCTTAGTAAGCACCGCGCTGTGCCAACTGAGCCATACAGGACTACAGCTGAGCCGCTGTTGTGTGTGAAAGGACTGGCACAAACACACACGCACAGAGAGATAGAAGGAGGGAGAGAGAGGTGAACCCTTCTCCTGTGGAGCCGCTGTTAATTTGACCAATTTGATTCAGTTGGCCAGGGCTGGAGATGGTGTGATTAAATCTACCCAGGTCACCAACGGGGGTGAAAGCAATTACTTTACAAAAAAATAGAGTGACGGGGGAGGGAGAAGGGACACCCTGCTTTTCTTCCCTTACACCATCCCCTCCCCTCCGTCCGTCCCGCCAAGCTGGACGGCAGACGCGCTCTCTTTGCTCCACAGCCTCCTCTTTCCGATTTTTTTTATTTTTTTTTATTTTTTATATCGCTGTAAATGATGGGTGGCCGTCGTTAAAGTGAGTGGGTCACAAAGGGCCAGTTTATCAAGGTCAGGGTGGAGGGTGGAACTGAGAGGAGCTTAGGACCGCAGACTCAACACAGCCACACACACACACACTCCTGCAGTCTTAAAGTGATCCCCTGGATACTCTTCTTGTCCTCTGTCACACTCATTTTGCAACCTCCCATTACTTTTTTATTTCCCCACTTCCTTCAGCTCCTGCACTTAATTATACTCAGTTCAGTCTTGACCATAAGGGATTTTAAGATCTTTGCTCTTATCATAAACATTTTTAATATTGGGTAATATCTCGGCCCATCATAGCTTCACCTGATGTGATCATTTTGTTTTCTTAAACCTGGCCCTGTGAAGCTCCTCTGCTAATATTTGATTTGAAGTCGACAGCTGGATTTAATTGAGGGGCCTAAATGGCTTTCATATAACGATGATGTTCTCCATTCCACTGCAGTTTTATGCAGATGAAGACATTACTTTAATGGTCGCCGTTTACCGGGGAGGGAAGAAAGGATAGATGTAGAGAGACAGACAGAGAGAGAGAGGGAGAGAAGAGGTCTCTCCCCTCTCCTCTCTTTAAATTCACACACCCAAGCCAGATGGCTGTCTTTTCTTGCATGAGATTAGAAGATGTTTCTGATTCACGGTGTCGCTTTCTGGGTAAATTAATATTTCAGGCTAAACTATTTCTGTTTTGGTGAAGCACTGAGGTTGTGTGTGTGTAAGTGTGTGAGTGTGTGTGTGCTCTTTGAACAAAGCTCCTCCTCTCTGTTTGAGAGGTAAAGGACAGATCTTGCTGACAGATTGCAGGTAAAGCGTAGGCAGGCGGCCGCTGCTTCGTGAGCGGCGTTTAGTGATTCCCAGAAAGCCGTTGATGTTAATTGACTGCTCGGGAAGCGAAAGAAGCCATAATGAGTGATTATTAAGTCTGGGGGGGGAAAAAACAAAAAAAAAAAACAAGCAGCCGCTGTAATTGCATCCATGATAAAGAGACATTGATTAACAAAAAGAACAATGATCTAAAAATTAGTAGCATAATGTCGAGGCTTTGATTGTGCCTCGCATAAGTTCATTAGTCCGGTGCATAGGAGAGCACACAGCTCAGGCGCACAGCAGGCCGTCTCTCCCTATGAAGGGCAGGAATGATAATAAACACAGTAATTATCATTTTCCATCCATAAATTAGCATCTGCTGGTTAAATAGAGGCAGTAGGTGGCACATGACCAGCTGGCTACAGTATCAGGCGTCGGTGCGGCTGGCAGGATTAGCCCCACAGTGATTTTGTGTCGCTGGTGGATCCCCCCCAAACAAATCCTGAGGTGGTTGCCCCTCTTGCTGAACAATCGACGGAAGGTTGCCGTGCAGTGCATTAACCTCAATGGCACTGATGAATGCACACGTGGTAATGCGTAGCTCCATGTAGTGAATGCTGATGGACTGACCTTTGGCAGCATTGTTGTCGGCGGTGGCGATGATGGTTTGTGTCTCTGAACCAGGGAAAATGGAATAGGAGGACGTGTGTGTCTGTCAGATTATGTGTTTGTGTGTGTTGTCAGTCCAGTGGCTGTTATTCATCACGTCCCACATCAAGATAATGATCAAATTGTCTCTACCTGTCATTGAAGCTCTCACATCTGTCTCCCTCTTTTTCTCCCTGACTCTCTCTGCCCATCTTTTTACTCCTTTCACGCCCTGATTCTATCTCCCTCCCCAACTGTTGCCTTCCCTCCTTCTCTCCTTCTTTCTGTCATCCTCACCTACATTTTCACAAATGCACTTTATGCCGTTCTGTCTATCAACCCCTCCTCATCTTCTTTTCAATCATCACACCACTTTTTCCCTAACTTCCCCTCTCTTCGCTTTCTCACCTCAGATGGAACATCCTGGGCCTGCAGGGGGCGTTGCTGAGCCACTTTGTGGAGCCGGTGTACCTGCACAGCGTGACTGTCGGCAGCCTGTGTCACACGGGCCATCTGGGCAGAGTTCTGAACCAGCGGCAGGAACGCCTGGGCCCACTGCCCGCCACGCATAGACGCAACCAGCCCCTGCTCAGCGGTACGACACAGACAGTCAGACGTGTCTCAGTGTGATTTAGACAAATCAAATTTAGGAAATACATCAACTCTGGGAATTCTTCACACCAGAATGTGACACAACGAAATTCATTTACAAGTCCTTTCAGAATAGCTGCTGCTGGAGGCTTGGTCTCTGTTTCAGAGTCATCTCTGATCTCTGAACTGTCAGGAGAGTGACGAGGTGCAAATTTGCAGGTCAAAATTCACCAAAAAAGCCCCGTTTCCACCGAGCAGTATGGTACAGTGCAGTTTTGTACACTAATTTTCATTTCCACAGTGAAAAGTTGTGGATGGTCCCAATGGAACCGTTCCGTACCGTCCCCATGTTTGGTCCCCCCTCTGTTGGGGTACCTAGCACACAGATCTGGTACTAAAAGGTGGAGCTGTGAACACTGCAGTCTGATTGGTCAGTAGAGGACGGTCACTCTGCTCAGGGCTGAGTTGTGTCTGGTTTTGAGGCTCATGTAACCACTGTTCATACTGTGGAGAGTTTTGTTAGTAAACTGTAACTATAAAATGAAAGGATGTTTTGCTGCCTCTCACAGCAGCTGGAGTCGGAGAAAAAGATAACTTAATTCAGTGGGCCGACTGCCGGCAACTTTTAAGGTGGAACGTTTACTTGTAATGTTACTCAATGTATGAGTTGACAACATAAATTAATCAACACACCTTAAGTTTCACTTTAACAACTTTGACCATCACTTTAGTTTTTATATGACAAACACTTTTGGTTACAAGTGGATCTTCAAGTGTTTATATATATTAATTCCAGCCGGGTTACGTGAACTGCATGTATTCTAATACTCACTTGGACAAAAAACAAGCATCGCAGAGTGTTGTTCCTGTGGGCTACAGCAACACTAAACCCCTGAGCTTGCCTGAAACGGACTAAATGCACAAACCCACTATGTTTAAATATCCCATGGAGAGAGACTCTCACTGCAGCCTGTTCTATTTTGTTTTGAAAATGTCAGCGTGCAGCCTCGTTCTGTGGACGATAAACGAGGTGCAGACTTCCCTCTGTGTCACCAGTAATGAGGAAATACAGCGAGTGCTGGACAGAGCAGTGAGTGACAATAAACCTGCCCACATTTAAGAGTACTGTTTGCGGTGGAAACTCTAAGGTCTTGGTACCGTGTCTGAAGGGTTACTGTTGGTTCCAAAGGTACCATACCGAAAGGGTTTGGTGGAAACAGGGTTTTTGAGTGGTTGTAGGGCACTAGCATTATGTCACTTTGACACAGTATTTTTGAAATGCAGTAGTTTTGAATAAGAGTTGCAATTTCATATCATAAAATGTGATTTGAAATAATATGCTGTGTTGAACCACAAACAGCTATTTTCCTATTTTATAGAAGGTTACAGTGAATTACTGCTGAAAATCACTGCATGAGATTGCTCAGCTAAACTTTATTACTTCAGCTTTATTTACTCAATTTAATTCTTTATTTTTGCAAATAGTTTTTGCTACTTGAGGGCAACAGAAACAAGCTGTGAACACAACACTGGTATATTATCACTTTATAGGTTAGTATGGCAAACAGTTGCCTGTTTACTATTTCAGCAGATAGGGAGCAACATTATCATTCATATGGAGTCGTGTTTGTGTCCACCTGATGATCGTAAGTCCAATATTCACTCAGCTTTTATCTCTGTGGTGCCCTCTACCAACTCAGCTGAAAAACAGCATTTAAACTCACTAAATTAGGAATTCACAGGTTGGTTGGTTGACCTGCTTGGAGGTTTTTGCGATTTTCATGTGGCCCAGTGAAGGTTTTATCCTCTAGTTTTTTACATTCTCTGCTTTCTATTGAAACAATCACGTACCTGTCTGTGCTAAATATAAGCAAGCTCTGTGTTTACAGATGGGGCCATCCCGTCCAGAGATCCTGGGCCATATATATACAGTATCTATTTTCAGAGGTTCTTTTTAATAAATATGTCAGCTCCAGACCAAATGAATCACAACAGATCACACATGTAACACCCACACCCACGCACACATGCTTGACAAACTCATGTACCCCTGCTCCTCTACGGTTACATTGTGCCAGCCAGACAAGCAACAGCTATGAAGTTGTCTGGCACGTCTGCCTTCGGGGCTCCACTGAGACCTGAGGCTTTCGTTTGTAGTGAAGATGAATGCTGGAAGAAGATCTGAATGACACCCAACTTGTAGAAACTGCATCAGCCATCACTTCAGATCTAGGCCAGTCAGAGTGGCTGAGCGACAGAGACGCACAGCGATGTAGGGCACGGTTTGTTGCTAGGGATCATTGATGAGAACAAGGACAGTGTGACAATAACATATTAGGAGCCACCAAATATATGTATGTGTATATGTGAGTGTGTGTGTTAGGGTTGGCTGATTTTGACAGTATATGATCTGCGATGGTAGAAATAGGTCCACTGGTCGAGATTTGGGAACACCGTTAACACCTTAATTTCTTGTTCTGTGGATTCAAGTGGTGTCTCAAGTAAAAGCAGTTATTAATACATATATGTTAGGGCTGTCAAGCAGTTACAAAATATCTAATTAATTACATGCTCTGTGATTAATTAATCTAAATTAATCGTAAGAATATTGACAGATGTGTCATAGTACAGCTGTTGGATTTTGAACACAATTGCTTCCCTGTCCTCTACCATGGAATCCATTTTGCAAGGGAGCTAGTTAGTCGGTCATAGGTTGACTTAGTTTGTATCTTAACGTCTGGTCAATTGTGGCTTGACGAGGGTGGCTGCTAGCGCTAGCATCAGAGGCTGTGCTAAATTGGACCCATGGGTTTGAGGTGATATGTCAGGCTTGAAGTCCTCCGATGGTAAGAAAATTCCTTACTGTAGAAATTGCAGAGAACGGTGCTCCCATCAACAGTTTCATGTGGGCGTTTTTTTTTTTTAAATATAAATGTTCTGTTCACTTGGCCAAGCAGCGTCATCTTGTCTGCCACCATCATGTGACAAAGCCACTGTGGCATTCAGTGACGCACCGGGTTAATAGGCACCACGCAACGCGATTAATTAGTGTTAATTAGCCAAAAAACATTTAAACCACTGACAGATGAAGAGAATAACTGTGATCACCTTTTTCAAATGCAATGTTTTGATAGGACACCTCAGGTCCTTACATTCATGTGGATGCCTTTTGACACACCTTCTCCAACACCATCGTGGACCAAGCAAACCCCTTCATGGCAATGGTACTTTCTGATGGCAGTGGCCCCCAGCAAGACGATGTGCCACGCCACACCATAAAAATTGCCTCTAAATTCCCCAGATCCCAACAGATCAAACACTCGTGGCATGTGCCAGTGCCCCACCTCGCACCATGCAGGAATCAAAGGGTCGACGGTCAATGGGTCCTTTCTTCACACCTCGAAAGGCCAGAGCCAAGTTCAATCCACTGTGGGGCCTCTGACCTGTTGAGGCATGGACACAGGACCTCTGGGGTACTGCCACATCCCACAGATGCTCAATCGGACTAGAATCTGGGGGATTTGGAATCCAGTTTGACGCCTTGAGCGCTTTGTCACATTCCTTGAACCACACCTGAGCAGTGTTTGCGATGTGGAAAAGCATGTCACTTGCTGGGGGCCACTGCCATCGGGGAGTACCTTTGCCATGAGGGGGTGTGTTTGGTCTGGTGTTGTGCATGTCAGGTGGCATCCACAAGAATGCCAGGACTCAAGGTATTCCAACAGACCACTGCTTTGTAACAAGATGATTGATGTTATTCACTGTCAATGGTTTTAATGTTTTGGCTGGGCGGTGTATGTCCACACTGTGTCAGGTTTCAAGAATACTTCTTGAAGGTCATAGGAGCTCTTTGCGTTGCAGGGCTCTGCTGCGGGTAATTGGTTGCCATGAGGATGAATATTTTGTGAGGCCTATCCTCATCAAGATTGATAATTGTACTGACTTGTCCTCTGGTGATGATAGCCAGGACAAATTTATCATTGAATCCTGCAACCACGGCCTCAGCGAACATCTCTCATGATTTGTTCGATGGCTTTTTGACGGCAGTCATTTGAGTTGTCTGGAGCGGAGTTTTCAGATTTAGATATTACAAGCTGCAGTTAATGTTTGGAGGATTGCGGTCAGGTACGATCCATTCGTTCATCAATCATAGTCACTCATAATAGTAAGTTAATCACTCTAACTATAATAAACCTTGTATTAAGTACATAGTTGGTTTAATGACTACTGTTTTCTTTTTAAAGAATAATGCTGCCTTTACATTTTTCTTGTTCTTTGTGTTGACAGATGATTTAGACATGCCCTTTACCTTCAGACACCCTCTTTACTCTAAACAGAGGTGGCCTCTCTCTGACATGCCTCACGATAATGTGTGTTTTCTGTGTGTCCACACATCGCAATCTGTCAGATCTTTGCACCTGCGGTACCTCGAGTAGCTACAGTCTATTGAAGGGTAGAAGGGTGAAGGAAAGGGTGGAGAGGAAGGAAGATGGACAGACAGTAAAGATGGCCCTACACCAAATCAATGTAATCACAGCCCTTATCAGGCAGCCATTCAGTCTGAAGGGAGCTCGGACAGAGAGACAGACAGGCTGAGGGGAAGACAGCGAGACAGCCAGGCAGGAGGGGGGAATAAAGAAAAGCAGAACTTCGGTTGCATTCAGTTGTCTGTGTGCGTACCTCCCCCCCACCTCCTCTCATCTCCTCCTCCCTCCTTTCATTGGCTCTGATGAGCTCCCCGGCTATTGTGTGTCCAGGGTTATTTAAAAGCAACACCCCTAGAGGAAATTCCTGGGGATCGAGGGGCCCGCTCTTATCGCACTCAGCCAAAGCAGCTACACCTGAACCCCGAGGGCCAAACACATCGATGGGCTGACTTGTCCTTCACTCTTGTCCTGCTGTTCACTTCCACCGTAGCGTGAACAGAAACTGTGGCAGGGCTTTGTCGTTTTGGGATAAGGAAAATCAGGACAACAGTAGATAAAGGAAACATTAATAATGGCTGGTCACCACTTTTGGAGCTTTGCAGTTGATTGAGTAGACTCGCTTGTTTTACAGCTACACCCTGCTTTGTTCACATTGCAGTTTTAAATAGTAACTATGTATACTACACGTTACTAAAGTATTCAATATATGATTTACATGATGGGAGGTTGCTTAAAATTTTGGATTAAATTTTATAGACTGTAGTATTTATATACATCCCCAATGCAGTATGTACAAACATGAAGATTTCCATTCTTCCCAGTTCGTCTAAAATGGCTAAAATCTCCTGCCTCAGTATATGTTATTTTATATCACGGTAATGGTATATGTCACAGTATGGTGTTGGTGTTGTAAATTTACTTAAGAAATTGTGTAAAATATTTAGTCTGATATATGTATCAGATATGCTTCTTAAAAGCTGATTGATCATAAACCTCTTCCACTGTGCCCAGCTTTATGGTTTTTTGGTTATAACCCAAATGTTATATTGCCATCTGTAGCAAAACAAATTATAAAGAAGAAAATAAAATAAATAATATTCTGGGCTGCAAATGTCTATAATATTTGTCTTCTAGAAAAATCTACAGCTGAGGTAAATGGAGCAAAACCTGAGACACTTTCCACTTGGTTTCACACCACTGCTCGGATCCACAGGTTGTTCTAACATTCAGCTCTCACTTTAATTGTTACAACTGTTACATTAAGAAACAAAACAAGAACAAGAAAAGGAAAAAATGCATATATTGTCCTTTGCTTTGCATTCTGACCCTCTGGATTGCTGGATGTGTGTTTATTCAACCTCCTCCTGTACTGCCTTAATATGCACATTCAGCACATCCAATGCATCAAAACATTGTTTTCTAGTTGGAGCCGCGCCTCGTTTTCAAACTGTATGCTTTGACTAAAATGAACAATGACAGCAATATAGTCCACGATGAGCAGCGCTAAAATCAACCTGCGTAGTTGTCCCTCCATTGTGACATTAGAAAGTGTCACATTTATCTTGCAAGTGTACTCTTCTTCAATGTTTGCTTTACTTCCTGGATTTATCCAAGAGTTATACCAATCAAGAGCAGCTTTCTCACACAAGGCATTTGATCTGATCTGCTTGTAAATGTTGCCGTGAGAACACGAACCAACTCTAGGCAATTATACAACTCTGTCACAAAATGAGTCCCTGATTCAGACCAAAGCAAGACAACTCTAGGTCTGAAAGCAGCCTTACACAGACGAAGGCCATCTTTTTACGTACCTGTTGCTTTACTACTCTTCTGCTTCATCATCTCCATGAGGAACACTTTCAAAAACCCTGCACTACCCTTCAGTGTTGCAGGATAGATGCAATGTGAACACATAAACACATAGGTTGTGCTGTATTGTGGCTCGACATTAGCCTCAGATATTAAGCCGCGGTGGTGTATGTGTGTTGTACAATTATGAATCCCATAACCAAAGGCTCTAATTCTGCCTCTTTCATGTCTGCCAAACACTTCCCAGAAGAGAAATTGATCAAGTCTTCAATGAGGGAAAAATCAAATTGGCTATTACAGAAACAGAGGAGTCAAGTCCATTGAAGGGATGAAATGAGCCATGAATGGAGGGAGAGAAAGGAAAAAGGCAGGATGGATAGGAGAGTCTTTTGTTCAAAGAGGTGCGTCTCCACAAGAGAGAAGAGATGGGTAATAAGAGACTTGGAGGATTGTTACTGTGGCAGGCAATTCATTCCAGCTCCAAGGAGCTACAGAAAAGAAGAGCTGAGATTGGTGAATGGAAGAGTGAAGACGGGAAAATGAGTGTGGCAAGGAGGGAGATGATCTGCAGGCATGTATTGTGGTATTGTACATCAGGTATTGTACTATAACAAGCTGTCTGTCAGACGGTGAGATCAGAGGCAACTGTTGTTCACCCGTCGCACAGAATCTGTCTGCTGATTTTCTGTGAAGGCACCTTTAACATTGCATGATATACTGTAATAAATAACTGGGCTGGAAGTCTAGGTGAAATCCAAGACAGCGATTCCTTTCTGAAGACAGTTTTACAGATTTAGAGTGGATATAATGTTCAAGCAGCACATAACTGTCAGACTTCGTGACCCTAGATGCTACATGTTAATGTCTCTGGCACTATGACACAAATTTCACCCGATGTTGTCTCAGTTTTATCAGCAGTAAATAAAAACACATCTGTGATTAATTACAGTGCAGCATATTGTGCTGTAATTCATAGTATAACACCTTCCATCAGACAGTTTATTATGTTCAGAGGAAGAAACAGAAGTCAGCTGTTAGCTCCACGGGCAAACCAATGACTGTATCTAAAGATGGACAACATGTCTCCACTTCTTAACACTGAATATAAATGAAGGCAGAGTATCCCAGATTTCGTCGCTGCATTCTTGCGCTAGTGACGTTTCTTGGAGCCAGAGTCTGCCCGGAAACGATCTCCAAGGTATTGAGTTCCCACCGTTCGTCCAATCAACACTTTACCATCCATCAGCGTGATAAGAATTACTGAAAAAGACAGAAACCATTGTTGGGAGAAATGTATTTGACATGTACTTCAATCTTTTAGCTTGGTCCCATGGTTTAGTTCATAACATATGCTGCAGCCAGCCACCAGGGGGCGATGACGGTGTTTTGGCTTCACTCTTGGGGAGTTCTTATATCGTCCATCTTTATTAGACAGTCTTTGTGGCAAACAATGAGCAATTTGCTCCTTTCTTTAATTTGTTTTAATTATTAATAGTTTGACAGTTTGGGAAATACACTTATTTGCTGGTCAAGAGCTTAGCTAGCGAGCTTAGCTAACCTCAGCATAAGTACCAGAAAAAGAAGGAAAAGGCCAGCTTGGCTCTGTCCAATGGTACTGTAACAGAACTCACCCACCAGAGGCTCCAAGTCTAATAATTATAACTCTATTTGTTTAATTTGTACAGAAGCTGAAGTGAATAAACAACAAGTTGTGGTTTACAGGTGGTTACAGAATGTTTTAGTCTGTTTCTGCTCGATGACGAAAACACACCAAGCAGGGGCGTAGTGTGGCTCGCTGTCAATATTACATTTTCAGTGACATGTTCACATGTTTTAGTCTGGAAGAATTCTTTGTAACATGGGTCAACATGTCACAGAATGCATAGGACTCTGTTTACTGATTGGCTGTCGGTATTCTCTGGCTGCATTTCGCCACTAAAAGTTGTCCACAACTATCCACAACTTTTAGTTTGGCTGGACTTCGTTGCAGAATCAAACAGCTGCACCCTCAAGCAGCTGCCACAGCTTTCCATATTGCATCGCAGCTCAACGCAGGCTGCACTTCAGCACTGCTTGGTGTGTTTTGTGGTATAGAGCTCATAAGTCCGGTAGACCCCCATCGGACCTCTAGGCTCGGAAAATATGAATGGGAATCAATGGAGAGAAAATTATTATTTTCTGGTCCCAGTCATTAAATGCCTTGGATTACACAAATGTTTTGTGTGGGTCTAAATAATATTTTTTCATGAGTTCGACAGTTTATTGTATGATTCTTCAGTTAAAGGCTGTGGAAACATTGGAATGAGAAAGACTATATGTCGCCTATGTGACATCGCGTCATCACACTTTCCCTCCACTTCTCAACCCACAGTGCTGCTGCGTCTTCTGCCACAATTTACGGAGCCATCAACGGCGACCATCTCCCCACTGGCGTAGCTGAAACTTTCCACATGTCCAGACTTTTACTGGTTTTTGCCACACTTAAGGCTTTTGTCCTCTCCTTGGGAGAAGGCGGTGAAGTGTACCAGAGACACAGCCATGTTCTGAGTGCGAGTGGTGATGTATATCATACGCGTCGAGAGCAGCAAAGAGCTGTAGTCCACAAAGCGCTCTCACACAAAACCCAACAGTATCAAACTTCTTCCCACTAAATTGTAGCCTTCTTTGCACGAAAAAAATATATTAAAAATTCACAAACAACATATGTGAAAGTCATGGCACAATTCAAACAGGACCAGAAAATAATTTTCATCTAGCCATTGAAATACATTATGAGAAATTGATTTTTAAGGTCCCATGTACTGGAAACGGACACATGCAACTTACAAGCTTTATAAGAGGTGCTTGCAGGTAGATTTTGTAATCTTCAGACAAAGCCAAGCTAGCTGTACCCCCAGTTCAGTCTGTATGCTAAGAGAAGCTAAACAGCTGCTAGCTAGCTTCGTATTTACAGTACAGACGCGAATGACCTTAAGTTTCTCATCTAACTCTGCAAGATTGGGAATAAGCATACTTTTTAATATGCTGAAGTAAGCCTTCAATTTGTAGTGGTGAGAGTTGTTTTATGGGTAATATCAAAAACATTTTTGCAAATTTTTGCAGCTAACTTAACATCTGGGACAATCTATCTTCGTTGTTACTGTAAAAATAAATACAAATATTAGCGTCTTTATTACCGCTGGGAACTTCTGGGAGACCTGTTTCTTCATGTCATCCAAACAGTCTGGGGCTCAGCATCTTCTCCTGCTTCAGGCAGTACAGTTGGATGTTTTTTAAGACATGAATCACAAATTCTCCATTTCCTTACCCAGAGTATACTGGTAAACTGGCTCCTATGAAACACCCACTGTGGCCTCTAAAGGACATATTTGCCCTGAGCCCTCATTCGTTTCTCACCCCGCTGTCAGCTCAGTTTCTGCCGCAGGCCTGGCACCTCTGCCAGCACCTGTGTTCTTGATGCAAACAGCTAATTCTCGACATGGAACCCAATGTGACAGCCACTCACCTCCACGTTACCTCTACCTCTGTCTCTTTTTCTCTTTTCTCAGCTGATCGCTTTGTGTGCTTTGCTAGCGAGGCTAATTATTTCAGAGAGAGAAGGTGGAGAGGGCGGGACAGGGAGATAGACAGTCCGGTGTAGCGGAGGGTTGATCTTTGTGACTGGAGTTAATATTTATGCCGTACATAGCTGGCAACACTCAAACACCGTTAACTGCTGGAACTCAAGAGCAGACAAGCACTCATACAAAGGCAGGAACAAGTTGCTTATATGCTCAATGGCCCTCCTGTTCCAACCTCTCTCCCCCTCTCTCTGAGGGTGTATCAAAGCTCCATATAAACAGCCATGCAGTTTCAGGGCCAGGTTGACTTGGCTTTTTGCAGCGCTGCAAAACTTTATGTCTGCCATTAGCCTCCAGGCGAGAGCGAGGGAAGGGTGAAGGAAGGTTAAACGAAACAACAAAGAGGAGGTTTGATGGGAAAATTGCAAATTTCCACTCAGGTACTTGTTTTAATCACAGGTGCTTTACATTATTAAACATTTTGATGAAATGTTTTGTTTTACACATCAGAGATAATTTGGGTCACCTATGGGGGAATACCTTGAATGTAATGACGATTAAACCCGCCTGAAGTCAGTCTGTTTCCCCTGTGTTGTCTCCCCTGTAGGGCTGAGCAGTGCTGAGTATCAGCAGCCTGGGAAGGCCTCGTGTGTGAGTGTCAACTGGACGCTGGGTGACACACAGTTGGAGGTGGTCAACACGGCCACGGGAAGGAGACGGGACTCAGGGACACCATCGCGTCTCTGCAAGCACGCACTGTTCACCCGCTGGAACAGACTTTACCGCAAGGTGAGGGCAGAAGGGGCTCAACTAGATTAATCAGTGGGGACAGAATCTATGACATTAGAGAAAATCTAATTATTGTGATAGTCTAACTTAAACCAGACTTTTAAAATACATGTGAACATGTTAGTCTGACTAAAATCGTACTAAATCATATCCCTCAAAGTCAGACTAACACACCCAGATAATGTGATTGGGAGTTGAGTTACTGCATGTATACAGACAATCGGACCCAAACTGGCCGAGGCGCTCTGTGTATGTCCCACAGTTTCTGCTCCAGGCTTTGACCCGAAAGTCTGTTAGCATTAAATGTGCAACAGAAGAAGAAGCTGATAACTGCATGGTGAAATCTACATCTAGAGCTTTGCATTTTTGGATGGACGAGGAGACACAGTTCATGCTGTGTCTCCTTGAAGAGAAGCTGAAGCTGAAGAAAGTTGTCTACCGTGGTACCAGATCGCTGCTAGCTAACCGTGGCTAACTTGTGTGTCGATTGTTTAGTCTGTGACATAATAGGTCAACTGTAAAAAGGTCCAATACTAACAAGCTGAAAGGGGGCATATCGCCACCTATTGTGGTGGAAATGGTTTCCCCTCCCATGCTTGTATACTGGGACAATGACAGTAGTCCAATTAAATGGCCTAGTTGAGCTGTAACTGAAGCTTGACTTAACTGTGCATGTAAATGTACTGAATGTCATGGGTCATGAGTAGGGTTGTAACAAAACCGAAATCTCACAGTAAGATCTCACTACGATAAAAAGTCCACGATATGATATTTATCACAAAATATATCACAAAATTAAAAAACAAAGAAAAATGTGTTTTTTCATTAATTATTTGTAATCACTTATCCTGTTGAGGGTCGCGGGGGGGCTGGAGCCTATCCTAGCTGACACTGGGGAAGACGCTGACACATAGAGACAGACAACATTCACACTCACATTCACACCTACGGACAATTCAGAGTCACCAATTAACCTGCATGTCTTTGGACTGTGGGAGGAAGCTGGAGTACCTGGAGAAAACACTGACACGGGGAGAACATGCAAACTCTGCAGAGAAGAAAAATGACAAGTTGAAAAAATGTCTCTATTAAATTACAAATCGGATGTGTTTATTCGACATTTTTTCTTGACAGGTATTATTACGCCCTCTGCTGTTCAAACAAAAACAATACAATCAGGGCTTGACATTAAGCTTTTAAAAAGAACATTAATTATAAAATCACTTGGGATTTAGACAGTTACTATAATATTTTAACATGCAAAACATACAGTTAAAGAGAGAATAATTAAGTGGCTGGGACAGTTCTACCCTAAACATCATTTAATTGCCTGTTTTGCCTGACACTTGGCCAGCTTTAGGGGGTTGGAGAAACACATTAGGCCAAAAACAAGGTGGTCATTTGTTATTTCATTATGCAGTGTGTTTGAGATTAAAGCTGGCACACTGTCAGAAACAGCCTTTGATTTGTTGACAGACTCAACAAGCATCATGGAAAGCTAAGGGATGGCTAACAACAACATATCAAATTGTTAATTGGATGAATAATCACAAAAGACATTCATGGTTGGATTTATCATTAAGGAGCTACTTTACAAAGTCTTCAAAGAGACACCGCGCAGTTTAGGATAACAACACATCTGAGAGGGATGTAATTGCATCTAAGCCCTCGTTGGGACAGCACGATGGTTAGCTTCCTCTCTAATGTCAAACCCTGACAATGTCAGACAAGAAGGGATAGTAGATCTCAGCTATACTAGCGTAGTAATCATGTTATATCATGGTAGAGTTCGTCACAGTCCCACGAAGGTATCAAGACATTGTTTTATTGCAATATGAAATTCAATATATATCGCTAGTTCGAACCCAGGGTGGGGGAGCCCTTTTGTGCGGGGTTTGCATGTTCTCCCCATGTCAGCATGGGTTTTCTGTGGGTACTCTGGCTTCCTCCCACAGTCCAAAGACATGCAGATTAATTGGTGACTCTAAATTGTCCGTAGGTGTGAATGTGAGTGTGAATGGTTGTCTGTCTCTATGTGTCAGCCCTGTGATAGTCTGGCGACCTGTCCAGGGTGTACCCTGCCTTTCGCTCATTGTCAGTGGGGATAGGCTCCAAGGATAAGCAGTTATGGAAAATGAATGAATGAATTATTATTATTTTTGGGGCAGCATTTTAGCTCTAATTAGACAGCATGGTTGAGAGGGGACAGGAAAGAGAGCCCTGGAACCAGAGATGTTGATTTGCCCATAAACTGCAGAGGTGCCCCAAAACAAAGTTAAGATAATTAAAACTGATGGCCATAACCCAATGTTAAATTACCCAGGTTACTGTGTGTTTCTATGTTGGGGAACACTCAGCGTATTATTACAAGAAATATAAAGTAACAGCCGTTACATACTGACAGAACCAGCGGCTCCTGTCACCCTATAGACTTTTCTCACAGTAGACATTTTGACTTTTGGTAGAAAAAGCACAGCTCCAACATTAATGATAGCTCTGTTCCATTTACGAATACCAGCATGCACAATACAAAGGGCACCGGCACAACTCAGTGGAATACAGGTACTACTAATATTATTAATTACACTATGCTTTGCTTGTTATGACACATCAAAATATGTGCTGCAAAAAAGTCCTACTAATTTAAATGTTAATGAAAAACCACCTTCCACAGTGTATCTTTTACTTGTTGTAAAAATATTATGATGTACTGTTTAATTAATCTGAGCTGAAACAATAGTCACATTCCGTATGAATAAATTTCACCACTCCACTCGCTCTCCCTGTAAATGCTCCTCTGCTGGAAAACAAGCAGCATTGTCAAAAACAATATGCAATCCCTCGCCATCAGGAGTCACATGCAGGCGCGTACACGGGGTAATACAGAAACATTAACTGTAGAGATGTACGCCAACAGCCGCTCAGTTACAAAGCACAGACACGTGTATTAAAATCAGAGTCCCAGAGCGCTGTGGCTGCAGGTGAGCGCTCTGCAGAGGACATGTGGAATTTCCTCTCCCGCCGTAGATAAATTTGTCGGCTCGGCAACATCTGCTCTCTATGCGGCTTATCAAAAACTGGCAGCTCGGATCTTTAACGTCAGCACACAGACCCGCTGCACTTTCATTTCCATTCTGAAACTTTATGTAACAGACACTGCCTGCATCGCCAAATGGCGGCCGTTAAAGCATAATGACTATGAAACCATAATTATTTGGAGAAGTACTCGAGGAGGCCCCCACCCTAAGTGCTCCCTGCGCGCCGTATATAAGGGCCACGCAAGAGCAGTCGCACTAATCTGCAAAAGAAACTTTTGCTCTCTCCCCCTCTCTCCCCACTTGTCTCTCCGCCGATCTTCATTGTTTCCCCTCGCGACAATAGGAATGCACAAAAAGCACAGAGAATGTTCAATTGCTTGTGAAATTTAAATGGGGAGATTACACAGCTGTTGAAGCCCCCCCACCACCCCACCGCCTCCCAACCCCACCCAAATGCATTTGTGCCGGCTCATTCGTTTTGTTTTGCTCTCTCTTCTTCTTCTTCTTCTTCTTCTTCTCTTCCCCCCCTTCATGAAACCTTTAGCCTCTGTGCCCCGGCTTTATTCCCCTCTCTTTGTTTTCCCTCCCTATCTTCGTGTCTGTCTCTGTCTCTGTGTCGCTTTTATCTGACTCTCTGTCTGTCTTTCTTCTTCTCTTTCTCCTCTGCCTGCTCACTCTCTTCAGTCGGGGATCCACTTGTCCGGCTCGGCGGACCGCCAGCTCATGTACTGCGAGGCCAAGATGGCGGCACGTCCTTACCAGACAGTGAAGCAGCAGTGGTTCAAATACCTGCAGGAAACAGGCCTCGGTACCTGGGTCAAGAAACCGCCAGAGCAGGAACAGTTCCTGCTGTCCGTCTGAGGAAATGTGCGTGTGTGTGTGTGTGTGTGTGTGTGTGTGTGTGTGTGTGTGCGCGCGCGTGTGTGTGTAAGTGAGACAGAGAAAGAGTGTTTGTTTAACCTTTATTTTTTTAGGGTAAGATGACTCTATGCTCTTTACCAACATCCTGCTTCATACCTGGAAGTGTCCCACAGCAACCTCTAAACTCAAGGCTATCACCACCGTGTGTGTGTGTGTGTCATTCTGGATGTGCCACCCATCCGCCCCACAAGAAGCCTGACAAGACGAAGGTCAACTGGACGGCCTGAAAAGAAAACGGACACAAAAAAGATGGACTCTTTCTTTGACTCGCCCTCCTTTAAACGCACAAACATGCGCATTTAAGCAAACACACACCTAAATACGCTCCTCTCTGGCTGTCAAAGAAAGGGTGGGGTAACCTTGAGCAGAATGAAAGGCAGCCGCTATCTTGTCATCAGCTATTTCCGGGCCCCAAGGCTCCTGCTGAGGAGCAGAGCCACGGGGGAGAGAGACAGAGAGAGACAGAGAAAGAGGGAAAAAAAGAGAGAGAGAGGTCCACGTCCAATTACCGGCCCTGTCAGGGTGACGGGTGATAGAGGAAGAGGAAGGGAAGCGATGGGAAGAGAGAGTGAGAAAAAGAGGACACACCATTGCTTTCAGCCCGCCTCACCTTCCCTCTCTCATTTCTATCTTTGTCCTCCTTCTCTGACTCACCCTTTGACTCCTGACTTCCTTTTCCCTTTGTCTCCATCTCTCCCTCTTTGCCCTCTTTCCATTTTCTCCCGTCCTCCACCTATTTCCCTCACCTCCTCTTTGTCACTCTCTCCTCTGGGCTTGTGTCTACCCCCTCCACCCCTCCTGCCTTTCAAGCACAGCGGAGGTTAACACGACACGACGACAGGTTAATACACCCTCTTTTTTCCCTCCCATCCTCACCCCACTGGGTAGAGACAAGGAGAAGAATGGAGGCGAGGTACATAAATGCAGCCATTACAGCTTGCCTAAGTACAGGTGGAGGTGATGATGGAGGAAGGGGAGTGGTTGTCTGTTTCCTTTCTCTTTCATACTGATTTTATTTCCTTTCTCTTTCTGTGTTTTTCAACCTGGTTGACCTCAGTTCTCAGTCGCACTTGGCCAGTTTCTGTACATTTGAATCGAACCCTGTTGTCACCAATAAGAGCGACTTTCAGTCGTGACTCATTAGCGAGGCCTTGTTGACCTGATCGACTTGTGCTGTCTCTCTGTGGTCACGACCGCCCTGAAAAGATAATAGTCAAGGTGGCTTCAAGTTTTGTCAGCCCACACCCCCTCACTGTCAGCGCTGTGGTCGACTTGAGGGACTTTATTTTGAAAGCCATTTTCCACACACTTGAACACACAAGCCTCACTTGTGGATTAAAAATAAGCAAGGTGAATATGGACGTTCCCGATCACCACCATGTACATTTGTATCTCACAGTATTTTTTATGTCTTTGCATATTTCATGATGTGAGCAAACACACCGCGTGTGATTTTTTTAAGCAGCTAAGTGTTGATATTCATTGTGATCATGACTGTGTTGTTCTGTCATTGCTGTATTCTCTTCAAGGATTTTAGACGAGGCATCCAAACCAGCCACCAGCATGGCTCAGTCAGCAGTAAAATCCAAGTAGTGAGAGTGACATCTAGTGGTGCTTTCTGTTGTTCTCCTCCTGTCCTGCTCCTTCTGAGCCCCTGCTCTGGCAGCATCATGTGCTCCAGTGAGGATACAGTACCTAAACAAACTGTTGACCGTCTGGCCGATTGAACTGTAGAATGAGACCTTCACTGGAGGTCAGTGTGTGAGGACGATGTTTTGAAACACACAGGCAGATTTACACAAGAGAGAACTTGACCCATATGTGACCTGCATTTTGCTTCCCATTCAATTCAATCAGATTCTATACTTATTTAATAGCTCATTAGCAGGTCTAGGACAGTTATCTCAAAATGGGATCTCCAGGGGTCCTTGAGGTAGTTCCAGGGGGTCACCAGGAAAACGGGGAATCATTTATTTTCACTATTATATCCACCACAGAGGACAGCCTGAGTCATAAGAGTGACTTTTCTGATCATAGGTTTCACTGTGGACAGCAACTATAATATTCTGGGCCCAGTTGTTCAGAAGTAATCTGATCCGATTTCGGTCATGGGACAGGATCAGATCTTGACAGTGGGTTGTTCAAAAGAGAAAAAAAGTGGGATTAGATCATGTAATCCAGTCCTGGTTTTGATCTGGATCAGACCTTCAGTACAAATTGCTCAAAACTTCCTAGCAGGATTGGGATACTTTAAAAAAAAAAAAAAAACAAAAAAAAAAAACAAGATTTTCCTGATCCCAGCAGAGGGGTGAATTTCAGGAACAAAAGTGTAATAAAATTTACATTTATACTTTGCACTTGATTCGTGTAACAGTTACTCCGAAGTAGACATCAGGCTACCTATTATGGCTGTCAGTACAGTGACATAAAAAAAAAACTACAAAAAAGGATGTTGTCCCATAAAATAATCCCCCAAATTTATAATCTCAATGATCACTGTGTTGTTCTCTTTCACAACACCTACGGAGACACTACGGTTGCAGTGTGTTTGTTGGCACATTTCTACATTTTGTATCCATTGTTTTATGTAAGTTTTAAAGCCCCTGAATTATTATTGCATTACAAATTTGTAACTTAAAAAGCATAAAGTTAAAGTTAGTACCAAAATTATTTATTGGGAAAACTCAGCTGCTCTGCTTCATGGTGGCTGTGTGGGTGTGGTTTGTTGAGATTTGATTGGCAGTGACCAAACAGCCCACCAACTGAGGTCAGATTCTGATTCAGCTGTGCCCAAATCCTGATGTGACATCATCTCTTTCTAAATTAATCTCCACCAACTTTAAACCAGCAAAAAGAGTGCAGTGAAAACCACAAAAAAAAAACCCAGAAAACTCTTGTGGAATACGAAAAACTGTTCCTGTTAGAAACTCAGTGAGAAAACAGGGCCTTTGAATTATTTGTGTTTCTTTCAACAATGACAGTACGAGAAGTATTTTTAATATCTCATGTTTCATCAGTAGTTTTATGTCCCCTAGTGGTTTGCATGCTGTCTTAATTCATGAAAATGGCAAACTACAGTTTATTAAATGTAAGTGGTACAACCAGATTAAGCTTTTACAGAACCCTTGGGCAAAAATTTGCTGTTGGGCCCCTGTTGATCCCCCTAACCACCAACCTTGGCCTGTGGCTGTTTTATGCCTGGTTCACACTACAAGATATCAGCCTGATTATAGCCTGATGCAGCGTCATGTGGTGTCTGCATGGATAGTGAACGACAATGAGTGTCATGCATTATAATCCATCGTTTAATCTCGTGTAGATTGACATAGTAGACGACAACCGACGCCACACCTGGGACGCCTCACGACTTTCCGATAGAAAGTCTTGCATGTTTGATTTTCTTTTTGTCGTTCACAACTGCTCCCGTCACAGCCGTCACTTTGACCAATAGAAACACAGAGCGAGCTGCTGCCGTAGACAACTGTACGACAACAACACCCCAGGGTTTTTGATATCTCCTCTAGGGACGTTACCACACAGAGTAAAAAGGGAATAATGCTGGCGAGAAACAGTAGAGGCAATTTAGCAACCTGGTGAGTACTGCCATTAGCATCAAGCTAGCAAACAACATTATTTCTTCATAATGGAGGATATAAAGGAATAAAATTAAAATGTAGTGGTGGGGCTTTTACTTACCTCAACTGCAGAGGGAACCAGCTTCATTTGAAACATACTACATTAGAAATAGCCCGTTATTTATTATTTCCTCTAAAAAATTCTACTTTTATATTTGATAAAGTTAATGCATTGCGCCGTCATTTCAAACTAACACTTCCTGTATCTCTTTAAAATTAAAAGCCTCTTGTAATTTCAGTTGAGAGAATCCCTTCATTTTCCAAAAAGGCTTTTATTGTGAAACATTTACAGGAACTTGTTGAGGATTCAGTAACTGTCAGAGTTTGCATGCGGTACGTCAAATGTAGCTCCTGCCATCTGGTGGCGCTTTTTGTTACTACAACATTTCAGCTGGCACATGCACGGTTACAGTGACTGAAATAGTAGTAATAAAAATAAAAAATAGGACGAGAAGTTCCAGCATGATTTTATGACTCCGCAATCGTCTAATCTGACATAGTGACTGTCGGAACGGACAAAAATGTTGTGTAGTGTGAACCAGGCATCAATATAAGAAAAGAAAACCCACTAGACGTCATTTTCTGGAGCTCATATTGTCTGACTCTTTGTTTACACCGGAGTTTGTGTAAATCTTGTCTGTGTGTATCATAACAGAGATCAAGTGTTTGTTTTCCACCAACATGTTTTGCTGATCTTAATTGTTTGAGTGGTCATCGTCTGCCTACAGTCCATAACTTCAGACATGACATGGTTTGTCGACGCAGGTAACAACATTCCTCATGGCTTCACCCCGTGTTTCATAATGGCTGTATGAGCCATGAAAACAGATACACAGATTTATTTTGAGAGATAATAAATATAAGGCATGTCTGAATGGCAATATTGTATCCAAGAGTGTACATATGTAAAAAACAGAAAAGAAAAAAAGATGTTGACAAAGATGTGACAGAGATCCTAAAATGTCTAATTATCATGTAAATTAAAGTATATGAAGAATTGCTGCTAAGGTCTGTAAATTGCACTTCAGTAACAAATAAAAAGTGAATGTTTGTACTGTATATGTGAATAAAAACACAAAATCTTGTAATTTTACTTTGTCTTGATAGTTTTTTGATTAATAAGATTATGATGCCGATGGAGAGGAAACATTAAATGTAAAATATAATACGTGTCTCATTACAAATACATTAAAAAATCAAATAATGAGCACTGATATTGGTCCATTTTAAGATCACCTGTCTATAGCCAGCACCGGCCCTCAGGAGCATCCAGACAAATATTAAAGAGGCCTCCCTCCTTCCTGCCGTCTCTCCCAGGGGAAATCCACAGGGAAATGGTTATCTCTATTTGGCTCGGTGGCAGGTGTCACACAGACCAGCCACCAAATTAGCCTGGAGGAAGAATGAAGCGAGGAAGAGGGGGAGAGGAGAGGAGGGGATCGAGGTATGCCTCCTCAGCAGCATCCACCCTTCCCCCTAAGGCCATGGAGTCGACTGTGTGCTCTACAATAAACATCATAATTGACAATTTGCTCCAGTGGCTGGTCACGGCCAGCCAGCTATAATCTAATGGACGAGGACAGAGAGGTAAAACTCCACAGAATATTCTCTCTCCCAGTGTCATGCTGTTTCTCAATGAAATCTAAGAGCCATAACACACTAACTATGACACTATTTCAACATGTAGGCTGAGACCAACATACAGATTTACACAGGGATGATACCTGCTTTTTTGAAATGGTCTGGCATCTTCAATATTCTAGAAAACTCCAACCTTTGTTCTGAAACCTGACGGTCTTCCCAACGGTGTAAAAGAATGTAAACACTGCAGCAGTGGTGAAAAGGAAGTTTTCTATGAGTCTACTTCACCACATCTGTTAATATTTACTCCAGTGCATTTATTTGACGGCTAGTTTCTTTCCAGATTAGTGTTTTTAAAACAGTAAAGATACTAGGTCAGACAGCTGAACACTGAAACTCAATATAAAGCTTTGTAAAGCTTGAGCCGGTTTATTTTGAAAAGACAGAATGCATGGAGCAAGTTTGTAAACAGTATAGTATGACTTTTATTGCATATTATACTGTGACATTTTTATGACAAACTAGTGTGACTTTTTTTTATGCATACAGTACTATTTCATGACCTTTTTATGACACTATTATCAAAGTAAATAACATTTTATGACTTTTGTATTACCTACTATACTTGGACATTTCTATGACATGCTATGACTATGACTGCGACTACAACTTTTTTATGTGTATGCATACCATACTACAACATTTTTATGAAATACTTTGCTATGACCTCTATTGTATAATATACTTTTAATGACAAACTGTGAGGACAAAGTGTACTGTGGCATTTTTATGATATACTTAACCGACTTTTTTGTCACTTTGTTCTTGCTGTACTATACTATGACTGATCTATGACATTTTGATGACATACTACGCAATTTCTTTTTATTGCATATTATACTACAATATTTTAACGACAAACTGTGGTGTAACATTTTAGAACATTTTAATGACCATCCAAAAACAGTTGTGGGGGGTTTTTTTTCAAAGTTTTCTGTTTTGTGACTTTTTTATGGCATATCATACTATGACATCAAATGCATACAAGGACATTTTATGACAGCATATATATGACTTTTTTGCATACTATAAAATTTTGATGGCATACTATACAGTGACACTTTATTTCATGCTATTTCATGCGATTTTTTGTGTACTATACTGACACAATGACATTCTACTACTAGGGCATTTTTATTCCTTTTTTATGGCGTACTATACCATGACATTGTCATGACTTTTTAAAAGATGCTATACTATGACATTTTTATTACTTATTTTGACATAATATATTACGACATGTTCATGACTTTTTTTGACATACTATACCATGAATCTATTTTACAAACATAATATGACATTTTTATGGCTTTTTGACATACTAACCGATGACATTCTATTACTTTTTTTTAACATATTATACAATATCATTTTTATGAATTTTTTGGCAGACTATACTTTGACTTTTTTTTAAAATCTTTTTTGCATTCTATACTATGACATTTTTATGACTTTCAGCATACTATACTGACTATTTTCGACATACTACACTGACTTTTTTGGCTTTTTCAACACACTATACTATGACGTTTTTCAACATACTATACTAAGACATTTTTATGACTTTTCGACAAACTATACTATTACTTTTTTTTACCTTTTTCAACATACTATACTATGATTTCTTTTAACATACTAAACTATGACTACTTTCGACATACTACACATACTCTTTTTTTGCTTTTTCAACATACTATATTATGATGTTTATATGACTTTTTTTGACATACTATATCACGTTTTTATGACTTTTTTCAACATACTTTACTATGGCATTTTTTGACTTTTTTTATGACATACTATGGCGTTTTTATGACCTAGTACACTATGACTTTTTTCGATATACTATACTATGGCTTTTTTTGACATACTATACTATGACATTTTCAAGACTTTTTTCAACATACTATACCATGACATTTTCCGACATACTATACTATGACGCTTTATGCATTTTCATAACATACTATACTATGACTTTTTTGGGCTTTTTTCGACATACTATTCTATGACGTTTTTATGTGTTTTTATGTCATACTGTACTATGATATTTTTATGACTTTTTTCGACCTACATTACTATGACTTTTTTCGACATACTATACTATGGCGTTTTTATGCATTTTTATGACATACTATACTATGATATTTTTATGACTTTTTTCGACCTACATTGCTATGACTTTTTTCGACATACTATACTATGACGTTTTTATACATTTTTATACTATGCTATACTATGACATTTTTAAGACTTTTTTGACATACTAGACCATGTCTTTTTTCTGACATACTATACTATGACTTTTTTTTGACATACTGTACTATGATGTTTTTATATATTTTTATGACATACTATGACTTTTTTTTTTTTTTACTTTTCGACATACTAAACTATGACATTTTCATGACTTTCTTCGACATACTATACTATGACATTTTTATGACCTTTGTCAACATACTATACTGTCTTTTTTCCTACATACTGTGCTATGACGTTTTTATGCATTTTTTTGACATACTACACTATGACTTTTTAAACTTTTTTCGACATACACACTATGACATTTTCATGACTTTTTTCGACATGCTACAGTATGACGTTTTCGACATCCTATACTGTGACATTTTTATGACTTTTTTCGACATACTATACTGTCTTTTTTCCACCATACTGTGCTATGAAGTTTTTATGCTTTTTTATGACATACTAAACTATGACATTTTCATGACTTTTTTCAACATATTATACTATGACGTTTTTATGATTTTTTTTTTTTTTGACATACAATACTGTGACTTTTTTCGTCATGTTATACTATATCATTATGACTTTTTTCGACATACTCTACTATGACGTTTTTATGACTTTTTTCAACATACTATGCTATGACTTTTTTCGATATGACGTTTTTATGCATTTTCATGGCATCCTATACTATGACTTTTTCGGGCTTTTTTCAACATACTATACTGTGACATTTTAATGACTTTTTTTCAGCATACTATACTGTGACGTTTTTATGAATTTTTTCGACATACTATACTATGACTGTTTTTTGACATACTTTACTATGACGCTTTATGCATTTTCATGACATACTATACTATGACTTTTTTAAGCTTTTTTCGACATACTATACTATGACATTTTTATGACTTTTTTCAACATACTATACTATGACGCTTTCATGAATTTTGTTGACATACATTACTATGACTTTTTTTGACATACTATACTATGGCGTTTATATGTGTTTTTATGACATACTATACTATGATATTTTTATGACTTTTTTTGACATACTATACTATGGCGTTTATATGTGTTTTTATGACATACTATACTATGATATTTTTATGACTTTTTTCAACCTACATTACTATGACTTTTTTCGACATACTATACTAGGACATTTTTACAACTTTTTCAACATACTAGACCATGTCTTTTTTCTGACATACTAGACTATGATGTTTTTATGCGTTTTTATGACATAGTAAACTATGACTTTTTTCGACATACTATACTATGACATTTTCATGACTTTTTTTTTTAACATACTATATTATGAGGTTTTTTTGACATACTATACTATGACGTTTTCATGAGTTTTTTCGACATACTATAATATGACATTTTATGTGGTTTATGACATACTATACTATGGCTTTTTTTTAAACTTTTTTCAGCATACTATACTCTTATGTTTTTATGTATTTTTATGACATACTATATAGACATACTATGACTTTTTTTGACTTTTTTCAACATATTATACTATGACGTTTTTATAGGTTTGTATGACATAATACCATGACTTTTTTGTGACTTTTTTCAACATATTATACTATGACGTTTTTATGACTTTTTTTGACATACAATACTGTGACTTTTTTCGTCATGCTATACTATGACTTATTTTTACTTTTTTCGACATACTATACTATGACATTTTTATGAGTTTTTTCGACACACTATACGATGACTTTTTTGACATACTATACTATGACGTTTTTATGTGTTTTTGTGACATACTATACTATGACTTTTTTCGACATATTCTACTATGACGTTTTTATGAATTTTCATGACATACTATACTAAACTATGAGTTTTGGGGTTTTTCGACATACTATACTATGACGTTTTTCTGACTTTTTTCAACATACTATACTATGACTTTTTTCGACATGACATTTTTATGCATTTTCATGACATCCTATACTATGACTTTTTCTGGCTTTTTTCAACATACCATACTATGACATTTTCATGAATTTTGTCGACCTACATTACTATGACTTTTTTTGACACACTATTCTATGACGTTTTTATGCGTTTTTATGACAGACTATACTATGATATTTTTATGACTTTTTTCGACTTACATTACTATGACTTTTTTCGACATATTATACTATGACGTTTTTATAGGTTTGTATGACATAATACCATGACTTTTTTGTGACTTTTTTCAACATACTATACTATGGCGGTTTTATGATTTTTTTTGACATACAATACTGTGACTTTTTTCGTCATGCTATGCTATGACATCATTATGACTTTTTTCGACATAATATACTATGACTTATTTTTACTTTTTTCGACACACTATACGATGACTTTTTTTGACATACTATATTATGACGTTTTTATGTGTTTTTGTGACATACTATACTATGACTTTTTTCGACATACTATACTATGACGTTTTTTGTGTTTTTAGGACTTACTATACTGTGACATTTTGATGACTTACTTCGACATACTATACCATAACGCTTTCATGCGTTTTTATGACATGCTATACTGGGACATTTTTATGACTTTTTTCGACATACTAGACCATGTCTTTTTTTTCAACATACTATACTAAAACTTTTTCATGCGTTTTTAGGACATACTATACTATGACATTTTTCAACATACTATTCTATGATGTTTTTATTACTTTTTTCAACATACTATACTATGACTTTTTTATGCATTTTCATGACATCCTATACTATGACTTTTTCGGGCTTTTTTCGACATACTATACTAAGACGTTTTTATGACTTTTTTCGACATACTATAATGTTTTTTGCGTTTTTAGGACGTACTATACTATGACATTTTGATGACTTTTTTCGACATACTATACTATAACGTTTTTATGCATTTTCATGACATCCTATACTATGACTTTTCTGGCTTTTTTCGACATACTATACTATGACATTTTAATGACGTTTTTATGACTTTTTTCAACATAATAGACCATGTCTTTTTTTCCAACATATAATACTATGACGTTTTTCGATATACTATACTATGACTTTTTTTGACATACTATACTAAGACATTTTTGACTTTTTTCGACATATTATACTATGACTTTTTTTGGACATACTATACTATGACGTTTTTATGACTTTTCGACATACTATGCCATGACGTTTTCAAATCTTTTTTCAACATAACATACCATGATATTTTTTATGACTTTTTTTATGACATACTATGACATTTCCATGACTTTTTTAAACATACTATACTGTGATGTTTTTATTACTTTTTTCGACATACTATGACGTTTTTATGACTTTTTTTTTTTACTTTTTTCAACATACTATACCATGACATTTGTATGACTTTTATTTTATGACATACTATGACATTTTCATGACTTTTTTCAACATACTATTCTATGATGTTTTTATTACTTTTTTCAACATACTATACTATGACTTTTTTTTTTACTTTTTTCAACATGCTATATCATGACATTTGTATGACTTTTATTTTATGACATACTATGACATTTTCATGACTTTTTTATGCATTTTCATGACATCCTATACTATGACTTTTTTCGACATACTATACTATGACGTTTTTTTGCGTTTTTAGGACATACTATACTATGAGGTTTTTATGACGTTTTTGACTATTTTTCGACATACTATACCATGACGTTTTGGACTTTTTTTTTGGCTTACTATACTATGACAGCCTATGACTATGTTATAGCATACTATACAACATTTTTATGTTATAGTACACTATGACTATACTTTTTTTACGTTGCCATTTTATGGCAGACTTAATCAAAACATTTTTTGTGAGTTTTTACTGCGTTACATACTATGCCACATCTTACATTATGTCTTATATTCTGAATCAATACATTATTGGGTAGGACAATTTGATATTGTTTGAAAATGTTCATTGTGATTATGCCCCAGCTACATGTTAAACTATGAAAGATAAACCAACCATCCTTATTTAGCCTACTTCAAAGAGAGTTTCTCACCAAAGTTTAGAAAACACATATTCATAATAAGTATTACTTGCCAACTGCATGCAACTCTGTGGATGCCATATGGGCTTCCCTTAAGCTACTATTTAGCAACAAAACTTCACTCTAACTAAAACTAAATGTTAATTCAGCCATGGGCCAAATAACAAAGTTTCTGTTTGCACTCAGTACAAATATCCATACACCTTATGGTTCTCCTTTCATTAACACTAGACTTCATTACAACTTACCAGATTTACACCAGGATGAATAATGTGTAGTTTTCAAAGTGATATATTTCTTGTTGAATGGAACAAAAGGGTGAGAGGGGTTTGTGTTGAATAAGATGAAAAAGAGACATGAGAGACTGGGAGAAGAAAATCACACATTTTATTGGAAAGTGTCAGAGAGCACGTACCCGTCACAATAAAGTATGCAAAGTAGATCACATAATGAAGTTTGAGGTGAATATGATTCGCTACAATGAAGCGAAGCCTATCCACTTTTTTTTTTTTTTTTACCCCCCTTCAATCTGGCACACAATAATTTAATGTATCAATCCAGAATCATATTTCCTCTGAGCTGGAATTCATATGTCGGGCACAAATCAGACTTGCCTGCAGATTAAAATGACATTGATATCAGTGGGCGCGAGATTGAGTTCCTTGAATGAAACAGGGATAAAAATCCTATCTGCACTGAGCAGTGGAACACAATTAGTTATTTAACTAGCATTTGGAAAAGTGCATTGATGCTCAGATGGATAAGGCTAATACACCATTTTCAATGCAATGGTAAGGCATTTCAATACGCTTATTACATTTTTAGGTTCATGCCACTTCAAAATCCATCCTGACTCTATTGTTGGTAGCAACAGCAGTAAAGTGTGAAGTCTGACGCCAACTTTGGGGTAAGTTATGCATACCTATGTACACTGAGCTACATCTACACCAGTCACACAAGTACATAAAATCTTTGTATTGGGTTTACAGCACTGAAATAAGTTAAACAAGAAGATCAGAAACTACAGCATGACTTCATGTTTCGTATATTGCACAAGTGTAACAAATAAAGAGTTTCCTGGATTCTGGTCAAGCCCAACTCATCTAGTTCTTCTAGTTCTCAAAATGAGATTCAGTGTGTGTTTAAAGTCGCTGATATCCATAAGTCAAATGGGCTTCACTCTGAGCACCAGAAACACAAAGGAGCTGGGTTATTGCTTCTGAATTTGGATAAAGAGTGCTTCTCACAGACTTGACAGCGCCATCCACAACAAAAGGTCCAAGAGGTCATACAAGGCTAAGGGTTCAATGCAAAGTGTAAACACTATAACTTCATATTGACAGGCTGTTACTGAAGCACAGAAATGACCAGTAACTGACAAGTTCACTTGGGGATGACACATTACAGCAACAGGGATCTGAGTTGGCAACAGGCTGAAGAGGATTGGGTCTGTATTTCACCGACACTGAGGAATCTTGGGTGCATATTATGGCTAAGAGTACTGACACCTAAACCTGCAACATACAGAAAATACTAGGTTATGATAATGTCAAACACATCCCGATCACAGACCTACAAAAGATTTGCAAACAACAGAAGTGCAGTCGTTTTCCCATTATTGCTATGCTTTTGACACTTTGCAGTCTGACAGAGAGGCAGAACGGAGCAAAACTTTAAAAAATGAAATCCTACTGTAAACATGGAACAAGGCAGTTACAGTATCAATTGAAATATTGACAACAAAATCTGGAAATACAGAGGCTGGCTGTGAATTGAAAGCATCAAAGGTAATAGGCAAAGAGTCGAATCTTAATTGGTGAAAACTTTCGGACAGAACAGCAGATCCTGAAACATTTTAAGACAACCGAATGACCCCGCAGCCTGAGTGCTGCGAAGGTCACCTGTCAGGCCTGAATATTATTTATTTTGTTTCATGATGAGAAATATTTCAAGTCTGACTAAAAGGATAAAAACATTTCACAGAACCACGCTGTCTCTGCCAAACTCCACCCGTAACAGGTAGATTTCTGTAAGACACTTAATCCATGAAACAGCAAGAACCTGCAACACAGATCACTTAATCAGGCCATGACATAATATATACATAACTTCTTTATATCATATTCTACAAACTCTCCTGGCCTTATAGTCGTTCTCTCATTTCTTTACAAGTAACATTTGCAAACTGAGATTATCTACATGCAAGAGCAACCATTCAGCAGTAACTAAACAACAGTGATGTGAACAGCAGCCTATGACTGTGGAGTCAAATATATATACTTTTATACTTTAAAACAGAAAAGGCTAGGAGCAAAAGAATCAGCCTAGCCGTGTCACAACTTCACAATGCATGCTAAATAAGGGAGAGGGTCAAACACAGGAGATCAGCTCTGCGGCCTCGCACGCACCTGGACTTTAAAATGTGGGAACCATGTCAGTCATTTGACACCAGGAGGTTTCATCTGCAGGTGTACACAGTAAATTAGTGTAATTCATCAGGGGAATACACTCCTATCAAGTGTTAATATCTGCGTCCTAAAATGTAACGGTAATATTTTCACAAAAACTAAAATGCTTCACTAGATAGACACTTTGAACGTACAAGCACGAGCGAGGCCACAGATTACAGTGTTTTTGTGTACCGTCTCCTATTTTGCTGTGTTTCTGTTGTGTGTGTGTGTGTGTGTGTGTCAGTGGCATCACTTCTCCTGCAGCAGCGCAGGGATGTTGATGTTCCAGCCGATGGCCTGTCGGTCGAAGCCACAGGTGAACAGGTTGCACGGCTGGTTCTCTTCATTCCAGGCTGTACAACACACCATTCGCCTGTGACCCTGCACACACACACATTTAAGATTTTAGTTTTAATGGGGCTGATAAGGAGGTGTCACGATTTTGATTCTAAATCAAAAGCAGGACCAGTGATTCTCCCAGTATTATTGCTTTCTCTGATCCCCACCTGATTGCACACGTCCAAAGGAAAAAAAAACAGCACTTCAAAGACGACAGTGTAGCTAATAAGGGTGTAACCATCCATCAATCTTGATCAACATATTGTTTCAGTGATCAACGATCCAGTATCATTGATGCAAAGTGAAAACATAGATCTACATTGTCATCTTTAGGATGCGCTTTTATTTTGACAAGTCGCTACCGTCAAACAGCAGCAGGCAGATGGCAAAAAAGCCGAGAGAAAGACGATGAGGATATCGTTATTTACTCTGGAATATATCGGCAGTGTGGCTGTATGTAAACAATGACTTCACGTAAGATCATTGTACCTGCCTGGTTCGAGCATCTCACTCCGCTAACTTCTCACTACAGCAACATTAGCTGCTTTGTTTTAACAATGTTCGGCTGAAAAATCGTGCATGCAGGCTGAAATTCAACAGAGCTGTTCTGTCAGGAGATGCAGCGACTTAAACGGTGAGTAAAAAATGTATAACTTATACGTGTACTTAGTTAAGTTATGAATGGAGGAAAGTCTGCTAGCCACTAGGATAATTTACGCACTTAAACATGCTTGAGCAAAAAACAGTTAATGTGTCTATGAACCTTGACAGTTATTCCAGAGCTGAGTTTTATACTTTTGTCATATGATCTTGTTGTTAATCCATGTTTTATGGCTTCAGGGCTTTAAGACAGATAACCCTGAAGTTTTAGGACAAAGATGTTGGTTGTTGAAAACACTTCTTCCATAAAGGTCAGAAAGCCTTGAAGAGAAAGAAAGCCTTGTCCCATGTGGTGTTATATGTGTGTTAGTAAACTCGTGATTTACACCTCTAGTAGCTAACCTGTAGCCTACAGCTGCACTTCTCCAGGCACACGGCCACTGCCAGAGCCGGAGACGACAGAGAAACTACAGAACTGGGAAATCCTCCTACTTCCTGTCGTCAAGATGTTGACAGAAAAACTAGTAGTGAAGTGAAGTGGTGGCTTTTTGCAGGTGAGTGAACTCAAGCTGTTGTTGTAAAGCACCCTCTGCCATTTAGTGACTCTTCTTTTCCTTTCTGTGTAACCCCGGGTTCATGCTGCATACGGAAGAGGTACGAAGCGCGCTGAATTTTTGTGGAACTCTACCCACTAGATTTCAGCGCCCATGTTAAGCAACTGGGTTGTTTACACTGGCCATGGTGCGCCCAGGCCAGCCGGCTATCTGCAGTGATAGCTCCTGCTTCACACGTATTTTTGCACAAGAGAATCTGGAAAGTTAAATATGATATAAATGATCTGACTATGATAAATGATGGTATATGCACCCCATGCTTTCATATATGTCAGTTGTGTCTAAACAAAGAGTAAGAGAAATGAGCACACAATGAAGTGCTATCTCTCACACACACACGCACACACACACACGCACAAACAGACGGAGACAAAGCTCTGTGTGATTTAAACAGAGCAGAGAGCAGAATCACTCGCTGATCAGTGTAGAGAAATTCTGGTGTGAGCGGCCAGATGACTGCTGACAGACAGCTGAGTGACAATTAACAAATCACACATCCACATCCAGTGTGAACCCGACCCAACACTTCATTTTCAGTTGACTGATGAAATAAGTTAGTTACATTTTATATCAGTTGTTTAAAATTGACCGTGTGGCCTTAGTGTTGTACTTTCATGAAAAATAGACAGTTATATCTCACTTTATACCATGTAAATGATTTGATGATCTCTACATATAAAAATTTAAGAGTTCAAGCACACCTGTTGGTGCTGGGAGAAAGATTCATTAAAAAAATCAAATCCAGTCATGACCTTAAAATCTCAAAATCAATTGTGGATTCGTGGATTTGAAGAATCATGACCCCCCCCCTGACGCTGATCGACTGATCAAACACACATCTTCCCATTCACTTTGTTTCCCTCCTCACCATTCTGTTGCTGCGTGGAAGTCTGGCCAGCCTCACTCCGCTCATGTCAAACAGTCGGACTTGTCGATTGTCGTGTGGCAGAGCGATGATCCTCTGGTTGGCAGAGACGCTTATCCTGAAAGATCAGATCAAGTTCACTTTGAATCTGGGTCACATTTGGATAATACTCCTTTTCTAAATGAACTCCTTTAAGTTCTCCTGCAACTACAGCTTTTATTCTGCATTACATCACTTCTTAAATAATGTCTGGTGACAGAAGATCCTGCATGGTGTGTGTAGCACTGTATTTACATGAATATCTCAAGCACAATTTCACTACCTAGTTTAAACACAACTCCTTGCCTCTATCAATGAGCTGTAGCATTTTAAATTTAAAAAGTATTTCAAGGAATTTATTCTTATCAGAAGCTTAAAGCAGCATTCAGCCAATAATGGAACAAATGGATGGTCAATCAGAAGTAGGGATGTTAAAATAAGTAAAGCAATTTAAATATTGAGCTCCAAAACTATCAAACTTCAGAGCTCATTTAGTCGTTGTTCTGGAGCTTTCGATTGTATCGGATTGCCAAGTTTTCATGGAATTGTTAATGTTAAAATTTCCAAATAAATGCACAACCACAGAGCCTGGTTCTCACCCCTCCTTTCACCCACCTATTCACAGCTGAGTCAGTGCGGATGGTTGCTATAGGCGACCTCATGTTCTTCAAATCCCACACCTTTACAGTGCGGTCGTCACTCCCTGAAACCACATTGTCGCCCACCGTGAACACTGCTGACGTCACAGTGCTACAAGAGATGGACACACACAAACAGAGGCCATATGTTACACAAAGACGGTGCACGTTCCAACATGAACCAAAAGTGTAGAATTTTTTAGGAGATTCACAGTCTAAATTAAGTGCAATGATGAGAGTTGAAGAGAAAAGAAAGCAAAGTCCTCCAGTTCTTCCAGTGCAGGAAAAGGTAGAGTGAATATTTATAGCCAGTCGAGTCGCCCTCTCCCACAGACACTGTAATTACTCGCACGCCTAAAAGATAAGTGACATCCACACATGCGTCACCGTGATATGTCAAGACGCGTTATGAGCGCTGACACTATTAGAACCCAGAGACGATGTATCAGGTACAACATCAGAAAGTTAACGCTGTGTGGTTCTTGATTTAACATGTGATTCAGCGCCACTCTGAGGCATCACCTTCCCACTGGAGAAAAGAAACGGAGGCGGGATGGATCACACTCTGCTGCGCTTCTGTCGCAAAGGTGTAGCTGGCAGGAAAACCTGATGGGCTCAATAATGACTTCAAAGTGTTAACGCCATCAAATGTGTTTGAGCCATTACGAGGTGTGAAAGGCGGGTTCTGCTTTGCTTGCTAATCTCTGATCATGTTCAACAAACCAAATACTAGAGACAACCACAGAAATACACCTGGTTGCATCCTGTCGCATCACCTGAAAAATGTGATCAAAAACTTATTTGTAAGAGAAAATAAATGGTCAAAGCTACAGCTGAGCAGCATGACTTTACCGTGGTGGCTGTGCTAGAATATCTCCAGGTGTATTAGGCCCTGGTTCCCAATAACAAAGTACCACTTCACTGGCTCCTCTACAATTAGGGCTGCAACTAATGACTATCTCCTTGATTATCTGATTAGTTTATAGCCTATAAACCCAAAGATATTCAGTTTACTGTCACAGAGGAGGAAAGAAACCAGAAAAAAATTATACTTAAGAACCAAGATTCAGAGATTTTTTTTTTCTAATTGATAATAATAATTGATTAATAATTGACAACTATTTAATTAATCCATTAATCTTTGCAGCTCTAACCACGATATGTTTATACAAATGGATTATAAACTGGATGTTATTAATCTCTATTAATCATATAAAAGTGGATATAGTTACAACCATTTGTTCCTATTAACTAATTAAATAAACTTTTTATTCTTTACTTTCAGTCGTTTCTGTATCCATCACTGGACTATTTTAATCGTCTATTTTAAGATCTACTCTCGCTTGATGACAACTTTTCACACTCTCAAAATTGCAACACGTGTTGTTAATATGTTAAAACAACCAACAGAAGATCACACCGCTTTGTGATCCAATTTGGCTGCTTTTGTTCCTCTTTTAACACCATCTTTTTTTAATCAAACCACAGTTTCTATTTTTATTCTATTTTTTTAAGTTAAGTTCACTTGAGTTCATTAAAGTTTTAGTAGGGGAGCCATGTCAGTACCCTGGCTGTGACATACTGTATTAAACAGATGAGTTAATATAATATGTCTGTTATTTCTGAAGGTCCAACAGTATTAACTTGCATTAAATGTCAACAGGCATGTAGTATAGCCATCCTATCAAATGTTATGGTGGCATCTCAGCATGCCGACCTGCCAACAATCACATGTTGAGTTAAATCAAAGAACGCTTGCTGTGATTGGCTGCGAGCAAAACCATAGAAATAGACTTCTCTTTCGAGATCTGGGTACAAAAGGACCATATGCACGCAACATTTGACTGGAGAAGTTCCAATACTACTTGGTACTAAGTTATTTTGGTCAGTACCTTAAAGCAGAAATACTCAATTTATGGCCAGTGGGCCAAATCTGGCCCCCGACAGGGTGCCGGACAGTCCCCCAAAAACCATTTTCTAATTC
Organism: Epinephelus fuscoguttatus; assembly: GCF_011397635.1. Lineage (NCBI taxonomy): Eukaryota > Metazoa > Chordata > Actinopteri > Perciformes > Serranidae > Epinephelus > Epinephelus fuscoguttatus. The sequence goes on along the minus strand of NC_064772.1, from coordinate 30,241,975 downwards.
ACAGGGAAAATAAATTGATTCACATTTAATATACATTAAGCTGCCTTTTCAATGCCGCGCAGAAACCGCCTACCCACACAAGCGTTCCCCAAAAAATGCAATGTGCATACAGGAGTCTGTGTCTATTGTCAAGAATATTGTCATCGCAAAAATACCCTGAAATAATATGATATCATTTAAGGTCCATATCACCCACCGCTATATTGCAGGCCCAGTTTTTCTTCTGGTTATAAGTTGCTTGTGCTGTGCTGTACAGCTGTGAGTATTCAGACACCAACATTATCGGCTCAGCACAGCAAAATCATGTAGGTAGCACCTGCTTCATACCCCTACTGCTGTGTTCTTAATTGCCTCCCCTTCAACACCTTACTCTTCCTGAAATGACGGTGTGAACGCAGCTTCAGGTGCTAGAGTGCATAAAAAAGTATCAAAACAAAGCTTGATTATCGAAAAGTGCCAGAGGAGGATCCCCTGACGACCTCCAGCCTGAGCCCGAATGTCCCTAAATCCTAGAAATGCCCCTGTGTACATGTGCGGGGCAGCTGACTGGCCCCTGACCTACTGTCACTGAGTATCCCTGCCTTAAAAGGTATCAAGTACCCATACCCAGCCCTTGACATGTCTGCAGATGTAGTTACAGGTGATCACAACTCTGATCACATCAATCTTTGATGCCGAGTGTGGTCAAAGGTGCAGCAGACTTGAAACTGTACACAAGAAGAAGGCAGTTTAAAAGAAACTTTACTCTGTAAGTCTAACACAAATGTGACTTCAGCCTTCGTAGATAACTGATGAAAAGATAAATTGGGCCAAATACACAATGTACTTTGCTTCATCATATCATGAGCTATGTTTGGCACAATGGAGGCAGACACGTTCTTTATATGCATACAGCATCCCCCTCCTCCCACGGCCTTTATCCAACCAGCCGTGATGCACTGCTCCACACGATAGCACTGCGCTCAGGCCTAGCCATTCATTTAATAGACCTTTAATATTTCCAATCTATTACTGTATGTCAGTCGCTCCTGTGAGGGGTTTTTCTTCCTTCCTCCCTTTTGTGCCTGTTCATTCGTGGAGGGAAGTTGGAAAAAAAGAAGCTCTGATTCTTGATTAAGATTAGCGCAGAGCAGTGTCCCCTCACACACGAGCGTTGTCCAGACTTCTACATCCAGTTTTTCTTTCAAAAACTGGCTTCCCTCTTAATTCAAATTGACGTGGCATTAAGGGCTAATTAGGGGACTAAACTTTGTCCTATTAGAGGGGCCGGGACTCGGGGAAAGTGCTGTATCGTTACAGGCACCTTCTAACATTGCAGGGTACAGCCCACCTGGGGATACAAGAGAGAGACAGAGAGAAGGAAAGATAGGAGGTGCGCTGGGTGGGAGGTTTGTGGGGAGCGTAATCAGACAAGGTAATTGATTAAAAGGTTGATTAAGGTTAAAGGGTTTTTGGAATGGGTGGTGAGGAGGGAGGGAAGTATTCAGTGTTACCTAATGGCATCACTGCAGTGTGTCTGACAGCCAAGGTCAAGACTCCCTGCGATCGGAGACTTAGGGAGTTCGGAAGGAAGAAGGAGAGAGACATACAGAGGGAATCATGGGACCTCTCTACAGTCGGAGAAGTTAAGGTGAGCAGGATGAATCCCTAACCACTGAGCCCAAAGGTCCCTTAGCCACATAAAGGTAGCACTCAAGAGGTCAGATTTTTTTTTTCTACAATTGCGCCATGGTTTCAAGAACACCCCGAGACATGAGGTAAGACAGTGTGATATTCTGAGTCAAGTTTTTCTTCCCAAACCTTTTTGACTGACGGCTTTTCCTGAAGGCAGACTGTAAAGGGAGAGGCATTTGAGAGGAAGAAGGCCAAGTATGAGGAGCTCGCAGACGTGTGCTACCTGATGCTACCCCATCAAGGTCGCCTGCCAAGGATTGGCCGGCCAGTCGCTCTACAGGGCCCTCATGTTTCTGGGGATCAGAGGTCTGCACAGAAGAAGAGCCATCAAGAATGTCACTGCTGCTGCTGAGAGGGCATCAGGATGGCTGTGGATCAAAAGGGGACCACACAAGCTACCTAGACACAGGCAGGGGTCTGATCAACCGTGGCTGGGTCATCTGGGGGAGGGTGTATGAAGTTAAAAGACCCGAAGCACCTGATGACCCTAAGTTACATCACTGTTGACGTGTCTAGGTTGCACCTTAAGGTGTTCAAAATCAACTGATGTTACATTAGAGTGTTATACTCTGTCAGTCAGTCACACCTGTAGCTTCAGCCTCTACAATGACACTGAGATTTTGTGTAATGACGTCTTAAAATTGCCCCCCTTCGTCTTCATTGAGATGAAACCTGTCAACAGTCTGAAACAGTCTGATGTATACTCAAATAAAATAATCGCTCTCACTTTCATAGCTCGTTGCCTCACAATTGGGCCAGCCAATGGAATGATATTAAATTGATATTGTGATAAAAGACAAGATATCGTCTTAGATTTTAGATATCGTAATATAGTGAATGACGTCATTTCCTGGTTTTAAAGACTGGATAACGGTAACTTGATGTAATTTTCTAAACATACCAGACTGTTCTGTTATTTGCCTTTACCCATGTTACTGATAATTATCTATCAAAAATTTCACTGTGTAATTATTATTTGAAAGCACCAACCCTACAATACAGTCACAATGGGGCTGGGTTAAAATAATTGATTCACCTGGTTTGAATCGATCTTCATATGAATGACCTGATATCGATTCATAAAATCAGAGATCAATCTTTTAATATGAGCTTTTTCCCACGGATGTGTGAAGCTTTAAAAAATGGTGTTGTAATTAAAATATTCCCATTTGAAGAGCTATCGAATCAAATCACATCGAAACCATGTGAACTGAAATCGAAACGATTCAGGAAATCAGTGGCGATACCCAGCCCTAAGTTGAAATGTTGATATCAAGGTTTTTGGTCAAAAATATTGTGATATTTGATGTTTTCCATATGACACAGCACCAGCTCACAACATGCATTTTTATGCATTTCTGCTTCTTATTTAAACAGAGTAAGCAGTCACAGAAAATGAATGAATATATTAAATCTAACAAAAGTGTAGGACATGAAAGAAGATGAAAAGACAGAAATGAGAGACACAGGAAGAGGAAACAACTGCTGTGATAAACTATGATCTGACTGATATCCTATAAACCTGAGATGTGTATGTGTTAATGTCTGTGGCTGGGCTACATTTTATTTTGTTTTATTTTTTGAAGCATAAAGCATATTACTCCCATGGGCAGCACCCAAACCCATAGCAGGAGGCTTGCCCGCTGCAGGTGTCACCATATTTCGGACCTCACATTAAAGTGTTCATCAAGGGTTGTGGATTTTTGTTGTCCTGCGTGCTATATCGTAAGTAACTGGACTAAGTAGTTGCCTGCAATGTAGCACTTAGAATTACCCTGAGCCTGAATGACTGAGAGTCTCCACTAACATTTTGCTGTCATTTTTCTTTCTCGTTGAGTCCTGTAAATTTTTCTTTTACTGTTTGAGAAGATGAGGCTGTCACCTCCAATCTGAGTCCACAAAGTAAGACAGGCAGCAACTCTTTAGAGTCAGATTGGCACTGCTGTCAATTTTAGTCTTTTACAATAATTTAACTGTGGAAAGGTGCACATTGGCGGCGAGACGCCTTTGAATGCACAACTTGATAAAACTGGTGATTGCATGACTCGAGCTTTAATGAATTTTATTCAGCTGGCTCTGAGGGATGTTTGACTCTTTACACTTTGGGTTACGTAAGTATCAACGAACAATGAACTGCAGACGACAAATGAAGTGCTAGTCTGCACAGTTTGATGTGATGATTGCAGTGTTTTGAGAATTTTAAGGGTTTCAAAGTACGTACTAATAAATTGAGAGGAATTACTGATATAATATCCAACAGGGGGCACATCTTTGTGTGATTTAAAGAAACACTTTTCTTGCCAGGTTTTCATTTCTTTACCTACCAGCACATCTCTATCAAACATAAATCTGTCAGCTAAACTGGAGAATTTGTTCTGGCACTGTGGCTCTGATCCTTATCCTCCTTCCTAATGAGCGCTTTTAATGACTGATGTGTGAGTTTATGAAATCTCAAGGAATTTCACAATGTGCTCATTGTAAGTGGATGAGAGCGCGAGCCAAATGCCTAAAAGGTGAAATGTAAATGAAACAATTCAGGTACAGACGACTAAGAGGTTTTAGAGCACTCTGTTATTTTGGTGTGCTGCAGCAAAACTGACAGTCGCTGAGAACCTGGTAAGTGCTGTTGTATTCCTCCAGAGACAGGATGTCAGATCTGCATACAGACACCCCTCGCACACACGCGCTCACACACAAATGTGCATTTCTATCAACTGCAATCAAATGTCTCCGAAAGCCGTCGATGGCAGGAGAGACAAACGTGACATGGCATTCCGTTTGTAGAGCAAGTCCGCTGTCACTTCTCGTTTGCTCTAGGCTGTTTTGTTAGCTCGCGTGCAGTTGTCATTACTCTGCAATTATGGCGGGGTGGTGGGATAGAGGGTGTATGCTGCACTTTTAGCTGCCGCGGTTCACTGTCAGGAAGCGTTAGCTGTAATTGCCGGTGAAGACTGTGGAAACAAGAGGCTGTCTCCCCTCCAGCTCTCAACCTCTGCTGCCTATTAAACCATTCACACTCTCCTCTCCTCTGCCGTTTCCACAGGAGGGATGTGGAGACTGGGCCGTTAATGCCACGTCATTACGCCATATTGGAGATTCTGGAAAATTTGCAAGAGAAATGGCAGCGAGACAGAAACCTGTGATTGTTGTAGGATCTGATTAAAACAAACTGCTCATAAGTCTGTAGGTAGAGAAGTGTGGGGATGAGTAAACTGTATTTATAAAACATAAACACACACATAGAGTCAACAGTATTCCTCTTTGCCCCTCATCTCTCTCCCCCTCTCACACACTAGAGCTGAGTTGATTATCTATTGGACCCTGGACAGGTCACCAGACTATCACAGGGCTGACACATAGAGACAGACAACCATTCACACTCACATTCACACCTATGGACAATTTAGAGTCACCAGTTAACCTGCATGTCTTTGGACCTCTTTGAAAGAAAACCCATGCTGACACGGGGAGAACATGCAAACTCTGCACAGTAGAGCCCCAGTCGGCCGGCAGGGTCGAAGTTGGCAGAACCCTCTTGCTGTGATGCAACAGTGCTAACCTCTGCAACACTGTGCCGCCAAAACGCATTACTGCTAATACAAAATGACACTGAACATCACACTAGAAGCTGTTTTAATGTGGAGCATCACTACAACTATAGTTGCAAAAATTAGTCGAACAATGCCAAACACTCAGGAACCGACAGGTGTGTCTTCCAGCTGTGGTGTTTTAATTTGCGCTCGACAGAGTGACTTAATTGTACGCCATTCTGTTTGTTGTGTTAACCTCAATATTTGTTTATTGTGTTTCATATCATAGACCCAAAAATACTGAGCCATATCTCATCATTTTTAGACTTTGATCCTCTGCCTGACCCTCTCTGTGTCCAAGGATATTCATTTATTTAAAAAGGTCTAGGCTTTAATTGTTCTAAATCATCATGCTATTATTAATGTAATTAGGGGAATTAAATACAAAGTGGTAACCACTGTATGTGGACACATGAATGGGTCAGACCTGCACTGTACAGGAAATAACCTGTAATAAACTGGAGCTGCTGTAAAACAACATGACACTCATCCATTTAAAATGAACACTAGCTCTTCTGAGGGAATTTTGGTGAAAGTAAAATAAAAGTAGGGTAATAAGTAACTTATTACTTTACACAGAGTAATATTGTAAAGTTACTGATTACTTTCAATTGTAGGTAACTAGTTAAATGTAATATGTTATATTTTCAGAGTAGATTGCCCAACACTGATCTTATCTTACACTGTTAAAATGACATAAAGAAACATAACATTTCAATATATCTGCTGCACAATAATACTTAAATGTTACGTATTCGTGGTTTACATAAACGTACAATGGCAACATTTATTCTAGCAACTGGGTTGTTGTTAAATATCTTAGGGGGGGTTGGACAAAAGAATTTAGTAGACATCATCTGGGACTACTAAAGTACGGTGACCATTTTTCAAATATTTTATAGACCAGCAGATTATTCAATAATGAAAAATAAGCAATAGTTGCAGCTCTAGATGTAAAATATTCTAACAGAAAAAAGGCCAGTTCAGGTTAGTTACTTATTATCTGCCCACTCAAACTTTCAAATGTCAGGTGGCAGCAATTCTCTTATTCTGAACCACTGCAGCCAAGCACTAAACAACTTCGAAAAGTTTTTTTCCAGTCTTTCAGCAAACAGTTTTTATCTGTTTATAGACTCGGTTTGCCGCTTTAAACGCACCACAGAAGGAGAAGTGGGGAAGTTTTTACTTTAAAGACCACTGATGGCCATTTGGGAAGGAAAGAAGAATGGAGGGAAGGAAAGGAAAGGAAAGGAAAGGAAAGGAAAGGAAAGGAAAGGAAAGGAGGAGGGCTGTCGTTAACTGTGAAACACTGGTGCTTAATCTCATTATACCAATTGTCTATGGGAGAGAATTAGAGTGGGATCTGCAGGAATTATACATGTTGGGGTCGTACATAATGAGCTCTATGTAATCCCCCCACTTGCAATCAAAGGCTGCCAGAGAGTACCAGCCAGCCAGCACACACATGTAGACATGAACATAAACACACACACACACACTCTTCTTACGCCTTTTAAAGAGCGCTGCCATTGAAAGCCACAGACAAGCCTGACAGTCATCGTTTTGAAATGAGCGTCTGCAATTGAGTGTTAACAGCGAGCGAAGTGCCAAATTACACAGAGTGGAGGATTAACGCAGAAACGGACAGATAAATGAACAGGAGAGCGAGGGAGAGAGGGAGGTAGGGAGAGAAAGAGCGGGGAGAAAGGGAAGCAAACCGTCGGAGTGAGGAGAAGTGCTCAGTAATGAATGAGAGGCAAGTGGAGGATTTGGCTTAGAGCAACAGGGTCTGTAAATTAATGTGGCACTGTAAAAGGAAAAGGGAAAAAAGGCAGAAAATACTGGAGGGATTCACAGAGCAGAGAGATGTTACAGCACCACCCTGTGGGCACAACACAGACTGCAGGTGTCGGTTCATGACGTGTGGACTTACTCAGTGTGTCCCTGGAAGACGTTGACAGAGTGGATGGACGGGTCTCTGAAGTCCCACAGTCTGAAGGTGGTGTCTCTGGATGAGGTGACCACCAGCCGCTGGGTGGGGTGAGTACAGCAGTGGGTCAGCTCCTGGTCATGTCCTGCACACAAAGACACAAATTAATAAACTCCTTGTGCATTAGTACAACAGTAAGAGTATGTCACTCAGAGCCCCACTTTATTTAGTGCACCCAAACAGCACCAATCAGCGAATTTCCTTTCAAGTGTTGTAAAAAAAAAGTGATGTTTAAAGTGCTGGAAGAGGCACAAACTGGCTATTTAATTTCTCCAAACAGCTCCTGCAGCGCAGTTTGCTTGGACTACAATTATTTCATTGTGTGGGGACACTAAGCAAAGGAAACAGTGGTTTCTTCCTGTTTAGTCTGGGAGCCAAAAAAACACAAACAGCCAATTTGGTTCCACAAAATAACCAGGCAGGCCATTTTGTCTTCTGTTTAATCTCAGTTACTCGTTACCTCTGACGTTACCGCCTCAGACAGAGGTAAACGTGGACCTTTAGCTGTCATGATTCAATCTTTTAGCAGCAAAAACAGGCCTCTTTTTAAGAAGAAACTTCTTCTGAAAACTAACATATAGCATTTACATTACAATAATAATTTTAGCATTTGTTATATTTTTATGACTTATTTTCATTGTTTTATGATAACTGGGGACCATGCCACCCATTAATGAGTGGCCGATCACAAGATAGATGAGATAAGATAGACGTGTCTCGAAGGAAATTTGTCTTGGATACAAGTAGTACCTGCCGTTAAAAGACACACAAAAAAAATTATACTTACAGTCCATACACAGAGCTGTCACTATTCACAATCCTACACACTCAGTACCTCCAGTACATGTGCTGCTATGAGCTAACAAACTGCACGTTGCCCATTGCACAACAGGTCTGTTGTGCATAGTGTGTATCCATGTCACCTGCAGAGCAGCGCCACAGGAAGTTGTTTCCATGTCAGACTCCAGCCTGCTTCTCCAAACTGGGGCCGACTGACATCTGACACGCTATTTCTACGCCCAAAGTTGGCCTATGTCTGCACCTTAGACCTACTTACAGATCATGTTCTGAACAGGGAACAGATCTTCCAGGACCATGTAGATTTAATTGCAGAGAGTGGCGAGGACCAGTCTGCGCCCCTCCAGTGGTCAAAATCTCTTTCTGGTGTTTGGAAATATTTTTGAGCATTAGACTTGGGTTCGAGTCTTTTTTTTTCCCCTGAATACAGTGTTCACTGAACAGATAGGAGCTTCCCATGCATCTTTATTTTGTATCCAATACTGACACTTTTAAAATAAGACAGCTCATTTAGAATTCACTTCCTGCAGAAGTCCCTCCACTTCAGAACTACTGAAGCCCAAGTCTGCATGTTCTCCCTGTGTCAGCGTGGGTTTCCTCCAGGTACTCCAGCTTCCTCCCAAAGTCCAAAGACATGCAGGTTAATTGGTGACTCTAAACTGTCCGTAGGTGTGAATGTGAGTGTGAATGGTTGTCTGTCTCTATGTGTCAGCCCTGTGATAGTCTGGTGACCTGTCCAGGGTGAACCCTGCCCTAATCTCTCGCCCGATGTCAGCTGGGATAGGCTCCAGCCCCCCTGTGACCCTCAGGATCATACCTAAATACTTAAATGTTTAACATATGAAAAACTTGGAGATAAAGTATGTGAACCAGAAGATGACGATAACAGACACCATATTATACCATAAATACTATGATATATAATGTCAGCCAGTTTACATACCAGTGAGTGCGTGAACCAGTTCAGACGTCTCCACCTCATACAGGTTGGCAGCACGATCCCAGGAAGCTGTCACCACTTGTCGACCTCCCACCAACCAATCAGCTGCGATCACAACACCCTGGTGGCTCTTCAAGGTTGCTGTAGGGACCCGGACAGTGGGGACCTCACAAGGGCCCTCGCCATCCACCTCACCTTCTTCTCTGTCTGACGAGTCCTGGTCGTCATCACATGGAGCCTTTTGGGTACAGAAAGAAGAAGGCACAGTTATACAGTTAGTGCACACAGATGCCTGCAGTGATATAGAAATTAAAAATGACAGCAAGTATCTTGTTCTGTTGTGATTAATTTGCTGTGAAAACTTAAGTGGCCTATTTGTAAATGCACTAAATATTCACTGACTTGGTAAATGTAATAAATCCTTTGACAGAAAACACACCTCTCAGAAACTATTCCAGCAGCAACTCTGAGAAGAGAACAGAAAGGTTACTCACACTGACATCTGGTGGTGGCTGCGGGGCAGGAAGCTGCACCATGTAGCGCCAGATGTGAGCCGTCTGGTCCCCAGAGGCTGCGGAGAACACAAGTTCACATCAGCAAACACACAGCACATTCAGATCTACAGAAATTGAAGTGCTGGAGCCAACAGCAGCAGGGAGGAGATGGTCAAACAGTCCTGAAGAAGATGAACATGTTGATAAAGAAAATCCAGCTAATTTAACTGAAGAAACACACATGGATATAAAGACACACCTGTGAGGGCCATCTGCTCTGTGGGGTGGAACTTTATGGAGTTGACTGTGGGCGAGAGAACAATGATGAGACATGTGTTACATCACATATTGTTATTATAGACAAGCCAAGTGAGCACATGTTGACAGACACACTGTTTTATCTAACACGATGCTGCAGCAGCATATGTTTAAATATTAAGGAGGATTAGGGTCACATTAGAGAGAAAAGGAATCTTATATTTAGAAAATAAAGTCATAAATCTACAAGAATAAATTCATAAATTTATGAGAATAAAGTAAGCACTTTTTATACCATGTTACCTGACTGTCTTGTCTTTCTCTTTGACTTTTTCTCTCCTAAAATTAGAATTTTAATCTCTTATTATGATTATTCTCGTAGATTTATAACATTATAATTGTAATATTTTGGCATTATTCTCGGAGATTTGTGACTTTATTCTCATAGTTTTGCAGCTTTATTATCATAACAACTTTATTCTCATAATATTACGACTTTATTCTCATAGTTTTTGAACTTTATTCTCGTATAAATAAATATATATTTAATCTCATATTTTGACGTCATTTTCGTAGATTTACAAATTTATTCTTGTAATATTTACGACTTTACTCTTGTAATATTTTGACTTTATTCTCGTAATATTTTGACGTTCTTTTCGTAGATTTCTGACTTTATTCTTGTAGATTTCTGACTTTATTTTCATAGTTTTGCAACTTTATTCTTGTAATATTATGACTTTATTGTTGTAGGTTTATGATTTTATTCTGTTATTAACATGGCCCTAATCCGCCTTCATAGTTTTAGGCATGAACCAGAGAGAGTTTAATAAAAAAGACATGACATGACAGACCTTGCTGAATAAATTCTCATTCTATCCATTTAAGAAAGGTTATTTAACACTATTTTGTAGGTTGATTTGAACCAATTTCTAGTGATACACTGCAATTTATAACAAAATCTAACAACAACAAATACAAATACACATATTTAAGTTTCATACGAATCATTACCTGATCCTGCATGGCCGGCATACCTCAGCAGACACTTCCCAGTCTCTATACTCCACAGCAGAGCTGAGTGATCTGTGTGGAGAGAGCGTAGGCAGGCAACAGGAAGCCATTTACATTTGTATAGCAAACAGGTTGTGATTTCATATTGTAATGTACTGTCTTCACAAAGCTTGCTCTCTAGTTAGATTCAGTTATGGACCACTATATAGTGGGCTTGTGTACAACATGACATTAGGAGGAACATAAAATGAGCAGCAAACACAGATTTAGAGCTTCTAATGTTTCTTGCAAAGGCAGATGATGGAAATAAAAACAAAAAACAGGTTCAATAAAACTGAAAAGTCATTAAATTTCTGTCTATGTGAGGGTTGTCTCTTTTGTTCAGAATTTCGACAGTATTAGCAATAACAATGCAACAGATGCCATCAATCATCTCAACTATGTTCTCATTTTCTGCTAATTGCACCAAGGTATCACAACTGATGTGACAATGATGCAAATAATGCACAGAACATCCTTAGTTCTGACGGATTATTTGGGTACTGAAAACCACTTTGTGGGATGTGAGCTGTGTGCAGAACAATGACCTGTGATTGACATATCCAAGTTAGGGCTGGACCTAACAATTATTTTCTTTATCGATTAAGATGATTTACCGCGTCTCCCAGCACAGTCTCAATCGCATGGAGGAGATACCAGGAGACCAGCCGTTCCACGAGGAGAGCTGAACAGGGCTGTAGAAGGGCATCAACCCAGCAGCAGGACCAGTATCTGCTCCTTTGTGTGAGGAGGAACAGGAGGAGCACTGCCAGAGCCCTACAGTATGACCTCCAGCAGGCTACTGGTTACTGGCTGCTACAGGCTACTGGTGTGCATGTTTCTGACCACACTGTCAGAAACAGACTCCATGAGGGTGGCATGAGGGCCTGACTTCCTCTAGTGGGACCTGTGCTCACAGCCCAGTACCGTGCAGCTCGATCATTCACCAGAGAACACCAGAACTGGCAGGTCCACCATTGGCACCCCGTTCTCTTCACAGATGACAACAGATTCACACTGAGAACATGTGACAGGCGTGAAAGTGTCTGGAGACGCCGTGGTGAATGTTATGCTGCCTGTTACATCATCTAGCATGATCAGTTTGGCGGTGGGTCAGTGATGGTCTGGGGAGGCTTATCCTTGGAGGGTCACACAGACCCCTATGTCATGGCTACCTGTTAGGCACCAGGATGAAATTCCCAGAGTGATTGTCAGACCTTATGGTGGTGCAGTGGTCCCTAGGTTCCTTAATTTTTTTGGGCAGTGTAGTTACAACCATTCATTGCTATTTATAATTAATTATATGAGCTATTTATTGACTTTAAGCTTTTTTTTTGTATCCATTACTTTGAACGTTTTCAACCATTTACTCTTTACTTTAAGCCAACTAGTCAGTTAGGTGCCTTGGTGTACCTGCAGAGGCGGTGCCCAGGACCACTGGCTGAGTTCGGGTGACGCTGAGGTCCCAGATCCCGTCCCGATGGCCCATGTACTCCTTGAGCAGCTGGCACAAAGCCCGGGACCCTGTGGTGGCTTTAAAGCTGGACACAATCTGAGCAGGGAGAGACGAGAGGAGGGCATGATGAAGAAAAGGAAAGAAATGGACAGAGGGATGAGCATTCTGTGATAAGCAACACAGTGTTGCTTAGATAAGAGGCCAGGTAAAAAAAGTAACTACAGGTGCACCAATACAACGTCTTCAGACCTGATGGGATTACTTTGAAAGATCTGGCTGATATAAATACCCGTGAATTAATTTCCATTTACTCATTTTATAATTTGTGTTTGATACATGACGTGATGTAATTGAAAGCTGGCTCCTTAACCAAACCACAGACGAACAGTAGCTTTTCATTTCTACATGCGTCACATATTTTGGTCTCTGACAAACAGATTAGGCGAAGTGGGCGGTTGTTTCAGAGCAGGTTAACTTCAGAGGATCAAATCCTGTCGACAGCCTGACAGCTCTCTGGGGAACACTGAGTTATCATTCCTACAGGATCCTGACACACAGTAAGTGAGAAGTGATAAAAAGCACTAGACACTGTTGTAGATCAGTGGAATCATTTTGTTTTCTGGGTTAATTATGTCAGAGATGAATTAAACATTTGTTACACAATTATGTGTCCACTCTAGATTTAAAACAAACAATAAAATGGTTTACCACAGGCTAATGAACGGCAATTATAGCTGCATATTAATTGTGCACAATTAATTAGCTTAGTTCATTATGAATGCAGCATTTCTGCATTATCAGTCAGTCATTTCTTTTTTCTTTATCGGTTCTTTTCCTCAGTCGGGGCAGAAGGAAAAGCCATTATTTACTTTTAACAGTTCCTGTCTTTTATTCAGATTGCTCATAATGAGACAATAACAATACATGGAAGGATAATAGCAACAACTTGTCCACTATTTTGTCCACATTCATATTTTTTCAAAAGGAATCTATTATACTTCTAGCTCTTCTGTATCGCCTTAGCATTATGTTTGATATGTAGATATTATTCCTGTGTTTCTGCAGCTTCTCAATCTATTATATCTGTGTCCTACTGTGCAGTGGCATGCAAAAATTTGGGCACCCCTGGTAAAATTTTGTTTACTGTGAATAGTTAATTAAGTAGAAGATGAACTGATCTCCAAAAGGCACGAAGTTATAGCTGAAACATGCTTTTCAACATTTTAAGCAAGATAAGTTCATTTTTTTGTACAATTTTAGAGTGACAAAAAAGCAAAGGAGCATTATGCAACAGTTTGGACACCCCAAGACATTTGAGCTGTAACACAACTTTTACCAGGGTCTCGGACCATAATTAGCTTGTTAGGACTATGGCTTGTTCACAAATTTCAAAGCTTTATGAATACTCTGACTCCTGAAGCCTTGTCCCAGCAATCAGCAGCCATGGGCTCCTCTAAACGGCTGCCTAGCACTCTGAAAACTAAAATAACTGATGCCCATAAAGCAGGAGAAGACTAGTTTTCAGGGAGCTGTTTCCGCAGTTCGTCATGTCATTAAGAAATGGCAGCTAACAAGAACTGTGGAGGTCGAGGTGATGTCTGGAAGACTAAGAAAACTTTCCGAGAGAGCTGCTCGTAGGATTATTAGAAAGGCAAATCAAAACCATTGTTTGACTGCAAAAGACCTGCAGGAAGATTTATTAGACCCTGGAGTGGTGGTGCACTGTTCTACTGCGCTGTGACACCTGTACAAATATGACCTTCATGGAAGAGTCATCAGATGAAAACCTTTAATGTGTCCTCACCACAAAATTCAGCGTCCAAAGTTTGCCAAGGAACATCTAAACAAGTAGGGATGCACCAAAATGAAAATTTGTGGCCAAAGCCGAAACCGAATAATATTAAACGCTTGGCCCAATACCGAGTACTGAATACCGAATGCTGTTTTTTAGTTTTTCGTTAGTTTTTGCAGATGAACCCCCTCCAGATTAGTGTTGTCAAGGTACCAAAATTGGGACCCATGGTACGATACCAGTGAAAATATCATGGTTCTGAGTAGTATCAGGATACCACAGCGAAAATGAGGCAGATGTGCCTTTTGTCATTTATAAAAAGATAAATCACTTTTCTATAATACATCAATGATATTTCAATGGAATAAATTACTTATTGACTTATTCATACTTCAAAAACAGCATCAATAAGTGATTAACATAGGGGGGATCAAAATAAAATAAATAAATAATATATAAATCAACCAGCCACCCTCCTCCCCTGACAAATAAAGAACAGTCCCTCCATAAGTAAAGAACAGTCCCTAAAGTGCAGTGAGGTTTGTGGATCGTTACCTGCCACAAAGCGAGAAATGTGAACGGCTCGTTTCTCCTCTGACACGCCACATACTGTGTGCCGCCATGGCTCGGCTGTTCAGGTACTTTTGGGCAGTCGTGACAACAAGTTATTCACCTGGAGCCGGACTTCTCCATCGCCGGTAAGCCGTTCTTATGCGCCGCTATATTTGACAGGAATACGTATTCCTGTCCGTGTCTGTGACCCTCGTTCAACCCACAACCGACGGGATTCGCCGTTTCGTTTATGCTGCTGGTTGAAATCTGTACTCACACAGCGTGCTGAATGATTTATTTTGCCCGCATAAAACTATTTTTAGTCACAAATGCGAGTGCGGTGACGGACGGAGTAAAATATCGCCACACTGCGGACATTTTACTCCATCTGTCATGCACGCTGTTTGATTGCGTTATCAAAACACGTCGCTATTATTCGGCCTTGCTTTTTACTTATTCCACCGAATACTGAATGTGTGTTTTTTTGCAATATTCAGCCGAATATATTCGGTTACCAAATATTTGGTGCATCCCTATAAACAAGAGTGATGCTTTTTGGAAACAAGTCCTGTGGACTGATGAAGTTCAAGCTGAAGGTTTTGGATGCAATGAGCAAAGGTATGTTTGGAGAAAAAGGGAACACCTGTCCAGCTGTTCAAGATGGGGGTGGATCGATCGTGTTTTGGGTCTGTGTTGCAGCAAGTGGCACAGGGAACATTTCACAGGTAGAAGGAAGAATGGATAAAATTAAATTCCAGCAAATTCTGGAAGCAAACATTACAGCCTCTGAAAAAAAGCTGAAGATGAAGAGGGGATGGCTTCTACAACAGGACAATGATCCTAAACACACTCCAAATCCACGATGGACGACCTCAAGAGGAGAAGGCTGAAGATTTCCCTCACAGTCCCCGACCTAAACATCATTAAAAATCTGATGATAGACCTCAAAAGAGCAGCCCAAGAATCTCACAGAGCTAGAAGCCTTTTGCAGGAAGAATGGGCTTCAGGCCCTTTTCCTTTATTATTATTTTGGATCTTTAAAAGACTAAAATTACAAAATAATTGAAGCTTTGTGTCATCTTTCACTTTTTGCCTTTTGGAGATCAGTTCACCTTCTACTTACTTAACTACTCACAGTAAACGAAATTTTGACCAGGGGTGCCCAAACTTTGGCATGCCACTGTATATGTCATACCACACTGTTATTCATCAGCATCAGGCTCAGTGAAGCCAGAGAGAGATGGACTAGGTTGAACTGGCTTCATGTTAGAGGGCCCTCGTAGCCTGCCAAAGCCAAGTGTGTGTGTGTAAGCAAGCACTGTTATATTGCAGAGGATGTCTCTGCAACTGCCAAAAGGTTGATGGTTTCACTTTGCCTCAAACCGTGTGCCACTAGAGTATTAATATCACAACTGCTCTAATGCCAGTTCAAGTATCAGTGAAAGTAAGATAGATTGTCACTGTGTGTGCTGATACCAAACGAGTGGTGCACCACTAAAAATATCCAGTGGTCTGGTTACACATGGCCTTTAGTCACTGCAGGCTTCAACGTGAACAAATTAAAGGCTGAATTGTAGTTTCACTTATCACAGAGCGGTCATAACCTGTACTGTGCATGCTGCTGCAAGCAGACGGCTGACCACAACAATAAGCTTAGATCATTGGTAGTCATTAGATGCAGCAGCAAAGCATCTGGTTCCCTCATGTGAGACTGTGTTAATATATGCTCTCATTCTGTCTGCTGTGTTTACAATCACATTACAGTACAATACAATCTTGTTTGTTCCCTGTCATTGAAACATAATGGGCAACAAGCATAATAACCCATTCCAGTGAAGGTCAACCCAGTAATAAACCCAGGGTATAGTTAGTGCAGATCATTAGTTTCAAGTACTGTCAGTCTGAACAAAATTAGTTGTCGGTCATGTTTCGTAGCCAGCTGACAGGTTAGCTGTAGATTATATAGCAGCTAGTTCTGTTAATTTAAGAAGTCCTCCCTTGATCCTGTGTATCCTCTTTTCTAACTTACAAATCAGCAGAGGATCGTGGCCCACTCTTCATGTAGCTCAGACTTTGGCTGCATTCAGATTGTTTCTTTAATTTAAAGGCTAAGTACTGTAGTTTTCAACCTGGACCCTATTTTACAATGTTTTTTGTCTAGTTGACTAATTGGAACAACAACTTTTGTAATTGATCCAGTATTGAGAGAGCACTGCAGTCAGCAATGGTGAAACAGGCTGCAATGTACTGATAACAGGTGTGTTCACACCGTCAATTTATGCCCACTAAAAGTGTTCGTTTTAGCCACCGACAAGCTCACATTAGGCCTGGGATGATCAGCGATCAAATCGTATATTGGCGATTGGAGGGTTGCCAGGCGATTTGCTGGATATCAAGGCCATTTTGAAAAAATAACAAAAAACGGCGCTCTACTGTGCACTAAGAGATGTTTTTTGGGGAAATATATGATTGTCAGAGAAGCCCTGTTTACAAACAGACCTACAATCCATCTCCTCTCCTCTCCTCTCCTCTCCTCTCCTCTCCCTCTTCTCAGTGGAGGACGCCCTGTCAGCCCTGCACTGACAGTGACAGGGTGCATCTCTTTGATCCAAAGTGACACAGCCCGTTTGCTCATGCTTCGGGGTCATTCAATAGAGTAATTGCAAATGAATATTGTTTTAATGTGTAACTATTAAAATGCTCACAAGGGCTTTCATAAATTCCTACAATGTTGCAGCACTGCGGCACTTTGCAGGTTAAAAGTTAATGACAGCGACTTGAAGTGAGGAGGACACCGCTGCGCTGACAAGCCGGAGACGCTCACTTTTGTGATGTGATGTGATGCAAAATATTAAAACAACGTGGTAGTGAACGACGTAAGACACGTGCCAAGGATGTAACCCCCCCCCCGCCCTTGGCAATTTAATCGTGTATTGGCAATCTAGAGCAATGACAATCCACAATATGAAATTTAGAGGCAATCGCACAGCCCTAGCTCACATTGTTATTTTAAGTGTCTGGCAATTTATGGAAAGGATCCTTACAGAGATTTACCTTTTTGTTTAACCAGTAACAACCCTGAAATTGGCTTCACCAAACCCACCAGACTCCATTTAAATAAACAGTAACTTTATCATTGTAAAACACACTTCACACAAAGCCGAAAGAAACAAAACTAAACTCACGAAAGACACCTTATTTCATCTTTCCACTGTTTCAACAATCACCAGCTCTGGTTTAGTTGAAATAAACCTTTGATTCATCCAGTTAGATGTGAAAATATGCTGGGTCTATACACGCTAAAATTACTATTATTTTAAATGGAGTCTGGGGGGTTTGGTGATGGCAGCTGTAACCACTTGGAGCATGTTCACATCTTCAGTGTTTGTTTTTGCCACTGACAGCCTCAGATTGTTATAAGTGTCTGAAAACTAAAGGAAAGCATCCCTACTGAGACAGACCTCTTTGCTAGAGAGGAAGATCCTTTTTGTTTAACCAGAATCAGCCCCCGAAATTGCCATCACCAAACCTACCAAACTCCATTCAAATAAGTAGTAATTTTGGCATGTATAGAGGCAGCATATTTTCACATCTAACTAGGTGAATTTAAGGTTTATTTAAACTAGACCAGTTTGGTGATCGTTGAAACGGTGAAAAGACAAACCAAGGCGGCTTTTGTGAGTATTCTTTAGTTTATTTCAACTTTGAATGAAGTGTGTTTTACAATGATAAAATTAGTTTATTTAAATGGAGTCTAGTGGGTTTGGTGATAACAATTTCAGGGCTGTTTCTGGTTAAACAAAAAGGATCTCTCTCACTCTTTAATATGGAGGGTCTATCTCTGTAGGGATCCTTTCCCTTAAAATAACAATCTAAGCCTGTCAGCGGTATAAACTGACTTCCTGTTTTGCTGCTGCCAGCTGCAGTGTAAATTGTTGTTCCTGTTTGTCATCTCAACACAAAAACATAGGAAAATAGGGTCCAAGTTGAAAAAATACTTACTTTTAAAGAGAAGCAATATCAAGGTAAATGTGAAAAATGAGAGAATGGGGAAAAGAAATTCAAAGACATCTTTTAAAGCCGTATTACACATTTGACCCTTTTACACTTGTACATACTTTAACTTTTAGAGGCACTGGTATGCCTCATTGAAAGAGTTAAGGGGCACAGTTCAGTTTTAAAGATTATACAGTATGTATAAGACACTGGGCCTATCTGACCTGACTAGGAGATTATTAAACGATTTTGAAACTTTTGATTCTTAAACAAAACGTTTCACATTCACACACTTCAGTTTTCACGAGCATATGTTCTGTAGAGTCCTGCAGTAAAGGCCTGATTTGACATCTTGGGGAATTACTTGCTGAGAGTTAGACAGATCAATACTACTCTCGTGTCTGTTTTTCACTGTTTTACAGAGGTTATATGATGGACTATCTTTTGCCTGTGAGCAGTTGCCAGGCAACCAGCAGATACTCCAAGTTACTGGTTCTGGTCAAGAAATAGCCCAGAACATTCTAGTTTTTGTATGGATGAAACCACAGAGAAATAACTTATTAATTACTGAGCTTTAGAGGTGCTGGCAGATTTTTTACTTCAACAGTTTGTCTTAGTGTTAAGCTGAGCTACGTGACTGCTGGTGTTAGCTTACTATTTAACGTAAAGACACAAGAGTAGTATCAATCTGCTCATCTAACTGCTGGTAAGAAACAAAATAAAGCCTAGTTCAGACCAAAGATTCACTATGAGACAGGTTCTAACTTGCAAAACACCAGTCTGAAATGTTCTGAAAACCAGTTTACATCAATTCCACTAGATGAGATGGTGTACTGTCTCCACAGCAACAAAGCTCTACACTTCCATTCTGATTTCCAGCTTTTCAGGCTTATTTTGTTGCTGAATATAATTTGTAGCCTCTAAAAATAAGAATAAGGAGAGTGATAGTGAGATACTGGCTACAGCTGCATTTTTGTGATGAAACTGCAAAACACAAACAGATGACCTGAGATTCAGATGGACTGTAATCATAATCAATACACCACAATGACTTAACTAACCTGCGCCAATTAATCAGTCGATGACTATGTTTGTGTGGGACACAGCAAAACATCGTCAGGGCGGGGATAAACATGCGTTTCAAAAGCCACAGGGATGTAAATCGGACGAACTTGGGCTCGGCAGGGACAGAGGGTGAGCGAACATGCTGTCTGCTGATAGTCTGTAAAGGACTTGACCGGTAAACCTCACCACAGATTGACTGGCTGTTAAAACAGTTGACGTGCCTTATGTTCTACAGCCAGCAACTGGCAACCTGACAAGCTGAGTCGCAGGCGGCACCATCAGCCAGCTTGGGGACGGCAGCAGCTCAGTCCATCGGGACTTGGGTTGGGAACCAGAGGGTCGTCGATTCCAGTACCCGCCTGGACCAAATGTAGAGTGTGGACTGGTAGCTGGAAAGGTGCAAGTTCACCACCTGAGCACTAGTGAGGTGCCCTTGAGCAACAGCCTCGGGGCGCCTGTCCAAGGCAGCCCCCTCGCTTTGACATCTAGGTCCTGTTTGTGCATGTGTGTGTATTTTGGGCCTGTGTGTATATGACAACAAGTGAAATAACTGAAATTGTGAAGTGAAATTTCCCCTCAGGGATTAATAAAGTACATATGCTTCTTCTTCTTCCTCTTCTTGAATCAAGCTAAGACTGGACAGTTCACACCACTGCAACTGTCACCTGCAACATTCTGAAACGGGTTTTGTCTCATTGCAAATCTTTAGTCTGAACTGGACTTAAGTTTATTTCTCAAAATGCTGAACTCTTCCTTTAAAAGCTGTATGAAGACAGCTCTTTACTGAACATTAATCAGTTTCAACATGACCATTCTGACTCCTGGTAAACTCGTCTTGTGATGTGGGAAGCAATTTGTTTTTTTAAACTTTTATAATTCCACAAAATTTATTTTGGCATTACAACAACTGACTCTGACAAGTCGTTTTTGCTGATGGAAAGAGACTTGTACGCAATAACCTATTAACATGACCAAATATACAGTCTGATTGTATGAGACACTGTTACAGTATGTTTGTTTTTTAAATAAATGCAGCCGTTCACCCAAATGATGTCCGACAGGGTGCAGAGCAGAGAAGAGATGAGGAGTCAAGGTTAGACTGTAGTTAAAAACAGACTCAGCCCACAGCTGACCCTCACAATGCTTAGTGACAAACAGAGCATTCAGGAAGTTACCCATGAATCTCCTCCCCACAACTCCCATGAAGCCACACTGAAGTTGCGAGGTCCACCTATTTTGCTGTGGAAAGTGTACAAGGGCTACATCGGCAAGAGATTAAAGAGGAAGAAGTCAAGGGAGATGTCAATCAGTGATAATCGCTTAATATCAAGTTTCCCTAATTTAACATCGTAAAAGTCTAAAAATCATTATATAAAAACACTTGAAAAATCAAATGAAGTTAACAGTCATGATTTTTGGTCACAATTTAATTTGTTTACCCCCTCTAACACAGGAAGAGAAAGACGTCCTTCTCCTCACTCAGTCAGCAACAAAGGGGCTTTCGA
The DNA here is from genome assembly GCF_011397635.1 of Epinephelus fuscoguttatus. Taxonomy (NCBI): domain Eukaryota; kingdom Metazoa; phylum Chordata; class Actinopteri; order Perciformes; family Serranidae; genus Epinephelus; species Epinephelus fuscoguttatus. The sequence continues at coordinate 30,220,812 of NC_064772.1, read as the reverse complement.
TAGTCTGTAACCGTTACCCCCACAGATATAAATAATTACACAGATGACAAATCTTCTGAGCTCTAGAGACCAGGCGAAAATAGCTGGAGAGAGGTACCTTGCTGGTAGAGGCTTTGTAGGTCGTCTTCAGCTTCTGTGACAGTTGACTGGTGCTGTGGCTGGCTGTGTGACGGAAAGATAAAGAATAATGAATGAAATTATCCACCAGTGACAAACCTACTGGTTGGTTTCACTGCTGCACTAACGGCCTAATAAAGCATCAAAGCTTTTAACTGCGCACAGCACACGAGAAGATCGTTTCATAAAGGAGGTTTACACATGTCTACAGTGGCATGCAAAAGTTTGGGCACCCCTGGTCAAAATTTTGATTACTGTGAGTAGTTAAGTAAGTCGAAGATGAATTAATCTCCAAAAGGCATGAAGTTAAAGATGAAACATTTCTTAAGTATTTTAGGCAAGATTGCTTTTTTATTTCAATCTTTTACAGTTTCAAAAAAACAAAAAATGAAAAGGGCCTGAAGCAAAAGTTTGGACACCCTTTATGGTCAGAGTCTTTCAGTTCTTGTTTGGAGGACTGTCACCCATTCTTCTTGCAAAAGGCTTCTAGCTCTGTGAGATTCTTGGGCCGTCTTCATGCACTGATCCTTTGAGGTCTATCCACAGATCGTTAATGATGTTTAGGTCGGGGACTGTGAGGGCCTCGGCAAAACCTTCAGCTTGCCTCTCTTGAGGTCGTCCATTGTGGATTTGGAGGTGTGTTTAGAAGTCCTGTTGTAGAAGCCATCCACCCCTGTGTTTAACAGCTGGACGGGTGTTCCTTTTTTCTCCAAACATACCTTTGCTCATTGTGTCCAAAAAGTTCTAATTTAACTTCATCAGTCCACAGGACTTGTTTCTGAAAAAGCATCAGGCTTGTTTAGATGTTCCTTTGCAAACTTCCGACCCTGAACTTTGTGGTGAGAACAAAAGAAAGGTTTTCTTCTGATGACACTTCCATGAAGGTCATATCTGTACAGGTGTCACAGTCTGATAAATCTTCCTGCAGGTCGTTTGCAGTCAAACAAGTGAATACAGTTAGAGTTACAGAGTTTTCGTTACAACAAATTTAACATTACAGCAATAGTACAGTAGCTTGCAGGGTATGAACAAGCAATGAAAGGACGAGGGGCCAATGATGCATTCTATTAACACTGGGAAGTCAGAATTTTTAAGTTCCCTGCAGGCCCCAAGGAAGTGCGCTGGGCTTAGAAGCCAAAATTTGTAGTAGCGAAATAGTGAGATTACAACTCCTGAATCTGTCACATGCTGCCATTTGGCCCAAAAAAACATTTTCCCAAAGACTTACATTTGGAAAGAGACGTCTGTAAATCAGTGGATACATTTGCCACAACCTCCAAAAAATGACTTGCTCCATTCAGTCCCATATCATTTGGAAAGTCTTGAAGAATCTCAAGAGAGCTTTTCTGGCTTCATGCTAGGAATGAACGGGGTCCTGCCTTCAACGCTGTATCCAGGTTTCTTCATACATCCATGGTTCCCAGTTAGAAATTTCAGCTTGAACGCCCCCAAAGTGGAATTTCCAACTACAAGTCAGAGAACCCATCCAAACCCCAACCTCAAAATTTCAAGATGGCTGCTCTGTGCATCAACGACAGTCAAACTGTAGTTTTATACAGTTGATTAGCACTTCTGTCCTATTCATGTCTCATTAAATCAGTCGTACACATAGTGCTGTCCATCTTCTACCTGTGGACATGTTGCTGCTTGTTCGTATGCCCAAAATACAGTGTAATACATAGTTAGCAACTTTCTTAAATGTTGCATCTACAAACAGTTGATGACTTTTCCTGCATAGCATAACTTCAAATATACTGACACCTGCAGCAGATTGTGAAGGAAATATTGTACCTTTTGTTTTCAGAGCTCCTTTGGTGGGGTCTCCTCCCTCAACAGTCTGTCCATCTCCAGTCAGACGCTCATTCAGAGAGTCAATTTCCCGCCGTACTGTAATGTTAGCACAGTGACAGGACATCAGTAAGCAAACAAACTCTGGAACTGTCTGGTTAGTCAATCAACACCTGAAGGTCAATACTTAAAAGGTATACGGCAAAGAAATCTAAGGGTGCTTTCAGACCTAGAGTTGTCTCCTTTGGTCTGAATCGGGGACTAATTTTGGGCCTAGAGTTGGTTCATGTTCTCATGGCAGCATTTACAAGAGGACCAGATCAAATGCCTTGTGTGAGAAAGCTGCTCTTGATTGGTCAGAATTTCCATGTGGGAAAAATCCAGGAAGTAAAGCAAACGTTGAAGAAGAGTACACTTGCAAGATAAATGTGACACTTTCTAATGTCACAATGGAGGGACAACTACGCAGGTTGATTTTAGCGCTGCTCATCGTGGACTATATTGCTGTCATTGTTCATTTTAGTCAAAGCATACAGTTTGAAAACGAGGCGCGGCTCCAACTAGAAAACAATGTTTTGATGCATTGGATGTGCTGAATGTGCATATTAAGGCAGTACAGGAGGAGGTGCACATTAATAATCCTCCAGGACTGTAACATGCTCATGTTTAACCCAAACAATGTGTCATGTGACTGCAGTTGGTTCACATCCAGGTCGGAACACCTTCTCACCACAAACGAACCGCACCAGAGTTCGTTTGTAACCGGACTGAGACCACCTCTTCAAGAAGGTCTCAGTCCCGTGTTTTGGTGCGCACCTGAGTGTGATTGCTGTGTTCACACCTGCCCAAACAAACCGCATTTACGGGGGCAAACGAACTTGAGTTCCATTGAACTGGACCAAACAAGGCAGATATGAAAGCACCCTAAAAACATTTGATGGACTCTTTCGATCAGTTACTCACGTTCAAGGTTTTCGATGTAAAGATTTTCAAACTCGCGCTCAATCTGGCCAAAAAGGTCAAGAAGATTGGTCCGTAAGGAGAGGGGCAGCTTGGAGTCCTGGACAGACAGACAAGAAAAGAACAATGCTTTAATACACTTGATGGTAAGCTGACATATGGGCCTAAAAATTAAGAATAAGTCACCACTTTTATTTCCTCCTGATCCCTCTCCAGCGTCGTATTATCTTTTATTTATAATAATGTGGTATATTCAATATGTTATGCTTAAAACTCTTAACTTCAACACAGGCAAGACTACAATTTTACAGTGACAAACTACTGTTTCATATATTATCACTACTCACACAGAAGTTTGGGTGACTCATAAAATACACACCACTTAAACAAATCGAAAGCTACGCACATAAATCTCAAGTCAACACAGCCCGCGTGTTCACCTGATACAATCAGCCACCAGCTACATTTTGTGCTACGCAACTTATACCCTACAAAACAATTTACTAACTACACAACAGCCAAGAGTGAAACCACCCAACTCATTTCAACTGACTTACCTCCATGGCGAACTCCTAGAGGTACCAGGTACCAGGTGACCACCAGTCTACAACAGACTAGCATGCAAAGAAACCGAAAAAAGCTGCTGTGAAAACGAAGGCTGCGTTTGACAGCACGCCTTAAGAGCTGCTGCTTTCTCCAGCCATCTGAAAGACGAGGAAACCAAATACTTGACTGTCACTCTTTCTTCTGGCACGCGCTCAAAATCAACAACAGTTTGCCACAGTAACGTTAACCGCCTGATCGCTCTGTCTGCACCCCGTGTCAACACACACTTGACCAAAAAAAAAAAAAAAAAAAAGCTCAATTAGCAAACAACAGGCCACCCTTATGAATGTAAAGCTGCTTAGTTGTGGCACTAAAACCTGCAGTGTACTCTGGCTAATAATGACAGCATTGAAAGCGCAGAAGAAAATGCATCCTGTGTATTATATATAGGTTTATAAAGCTGTGTGTGTTTGTGTGTGTGTGTGTGTGTTATTCTGTGCTGTGGGGGGTAGACTAGGTACATAAACAGAGCCAGCATGTCTTGGCAGTGGACAAAAAGGCCTGGTGAAAAGACTAATCAGACCTGGACAAGCGGCCCATATTAAAACTTGATGAGACAACAGGCCAGTGCAAGCTGAGCTCCAGGTTTAGTGGTTGATAATTCAAGGACATTGTCAAGCACAGAAAGTAAATGTTCAAGGACCTCCATGACCAAAACTAGAGCTGTGCAATACTGACAAACATAAAGCATCACATTATTTCCGCCTGAATATTTTGATCCAAAACCTGGATCATAACAAAGGCACAGACGATGTTTTGTTTTTCATTCTACAGGTTTTATCTCCCGTGACAGAAATACATGATGATACCATCTAAAACACTTCTAAAATATCCCTGACACAAACTCTTTGTTCAGCTTATCCGAGAGACGACTCTAAGTAGGGTCAGTCTGCAGCCAACTCCCAAAAGTTAACAACCAGGGCGTTCTTGATCAAACAAAAACAGTTTTTATTGTCTCAGTGGTGAAGAAGCTTGACAGTTTGCCACGACTGGTTTGCATCAGGAAATGCCTGCTTGTGTAAAGGCTTCAGTTACAGTCTTGTCCATTCTGGAGGAAATAAATCAATCTCCAATTTAAATAACCTGTTTGAAGATAGTTAATCACTAACTTTATGGCACCAGTGGGTTTATAAACTCACAGTACATCCCTTTGTTTTAACAAAAAGAAAATCAGTAACCAGCAGGCGCATCCACACCAGACAGTCCTTCAAAGATTAGAGAATGTAAAATCCAGATGACATGAACACTTGGCCAAAAGCAAGTTTACTCCAAAGTAGGATCCTGTAGCTCCCTAATAAAAACACTTACACTTTCCTCGGGGGAGGAAACCACATCTCGTAAATACAAGGTAGCATGGGGCTGTGAATGTTGCAACACCAGGTACAAAATAAAAGCAATGCTGCTCAACCGGCTTGTACTCTCATGACTGACAAAAAACAGACTCACACCAAAACTGAATAACAATCAAAATGCTATTTAGTAAAGAATTACTTTATAGTAGGTGTTTTATGAGCAGATCCACAAAAAACTCTGTGGAACATGTTTATAAGACATGTTATGTGTGTAGTATAAGCTCTGTATTTGCCAAAATGCTTGTCTGCCACTGTCAGAGTGTGCTGACAGCGAGACAAAAGGCATTGTCTGTGCATCCCCCTCACCTGTCCCTCCAGCATGTCTCCTCTTTGGATGCCTGCTGGCCTCTCCTCTGTGCTGTTGGTGCGCCTGATAGACAAGCTGTGAGCCTTGCGCTTCTGCTTGGGGTGACGGGCAGCTGAAGCAGAGCCGCTGCTGCTTCCGCCCTCCACAGGCATCCCTCCTACCGCGCAGGTGGCCCTGCCTCCTGCTCACCTCTTACCTGAGAAGCAGGTACACAAAGGCCAGGCTCGCTAGTTGGCTGGTGGGTGGATAAGGTTGGTCGGTTATCTCCACCTGTGTGCAAGTAAAAAGGAAGTTGAGTTTAGGTTCACAGCCATTGCAGGAACTGCTCAAGGTGAAGGGTAGCCTTCCCTGCATGGATCCAACTGATACAAGCAGATATATTCAGATTTAAAGAGCGTGTTGAATCAGTCTGACCCTGATACCTGCTGCTCTGAAGCAGCATACGGCCAAACCACATTTGAAAGTCCAGTAATTTAATGTTGCTTTGCTTGTAAGCAAAAAGCTTTTCCAATAAAACATAATTTCAAGATTATTAACTTAACTGACTCCTATTTAATGTGAGAAACATGTGCATAATTTGAATTTTACCATCCCTCCCACTTGTTCTGTGCCACACATAGTTTTATTTGGTGCCAACAATTGATGCCTGTGAAATACAGCCACTGGAGAAGGAACTCAATAAATTTTCTATTTGGAAATTTGATTATGTTTTCCTATATTTGCAAACGATATAACAAGTTACAAGTATTTTCTCCTTATGAATAATTAATTTCCTTTTTATTTGGGATTGAATTGGTCAAAGTGTGACTTGAGAAAGTGAAAGAAACTCAACAAAAAATATTCTGTCAGATAATAGAGATAATTGTCTTGATGAGGAATCGAATGGAAACTGATGTAAACCTTGATGTTTATCTTTTTGATGTATTTGTTACTGTGTCTGTTTAATTTTGGCTTGTTTATTTAGTTATTTATTTATTTATTTCCTTTAAGCACTTCATTTTGTTTTTATATATAATTGCCAAAACACGCATGATGTTGTGACTGTTTTTGTAAATCCTCTGACTGAAAGAAGGAGGGACTACGGGAATAACAGGAAAAAACTGTTTTGCTGCTTTACTTAAAGGCATAAAGCATACTTTGTAGAACCTGACTTTAAGACATCTTATTCAAAAAGATTAAAACAAAAGAAACAAAAAGAAAAACTGATTCCCAACCACTGTTTAAAAGAGGGACTATGTGGATAACAGGTAAAAAATAAAAAAAACCTTGCAGTTATACATTATCGGTAAATGTTATGTCACCTGAATTTACTATCAGCAGCCTGTGAAGCCTGACAGACCTGAAGTCATCTGCTATAATTTACCTACATTTGCCAGCTGGCTGTATGATATTAAAATATACAGAATCTTAATGAAGTTCAGCCTCAAGGTACAACATGCTTATTGGACTGTGCAGGTTTGTGCTGACATCATAATGGCTGCTCTGAAACAACATAATTCCAAATACTGTTAAAAAGTCCATGAATTTAATGCTGCTTTGCTCATAGGCAACCCAACAAAAGAATACAAAAAATAAAATAAAAATAAAGACATACTGACACCCACCCACTGTTGGATGAGGGACTATGAAGGTAACAGGTTAAAAAAATGTGAAGTTACACACTCTGTAGAACAAATAAGCGTCCCTTGGTAAATTATATTGTCACCCTAATTTACTATCAGCAGCTTGTGAAGCCTGACAGACCTGAAGTCATCTGCTATAATTCACCTACTTGCTGTAAGATATTAAAATTAACAGAATCTTAATGAAGTTCAGCCTCAAGGTACAACATGTTCAGAGCACTGTGCAGGTTTGTGCTGTAGATATGGTGGCGTGGCGCCATATTTAACATTTGGACAACGCATAACATTAGTTAGCTAGCTTAACGACAATTTACAAGCAAGACTGAAATTGAAAGTATAACATCCGCCAGTCAACACGTGTATCCATGTAACATTATGCCCAATAACGACCCATAACAAGTTAACAGGGTGAATCACGCTTGCAAAATGAATGCTCGACGTTGCTGTCGTGACTTGTGACCAACCTATGATACTGTTATGTCACGATACAACACAGACACTCACCGCTGTCACTGAAATCACTCTAAGTTATCTCGGTGGTCTTGAAATAAAATCAGCTGCACGGTAAAGCAGACGAGGTGCCACATCTCTTCACTGCGGCATCTAACGTTTACACACCACACGGCTGCTAGCTAACCACAGCATACATGACCTATGACCTTCCTAACTCCACATGTATGTACATTTCACCGTATGTTATTTTACACACGTTATCGATGTATGATTTTAACCGTTATTGACACGTTACAGTTTGACAAGTATCAGATTTTTTACCCAAATTTGACACATCACGTATTTTATTGGCGCACCGACTTCCGCATCACGTGATTTGTGTTTGCACTTTGTTAGCCAATGAGCTGCCGCGCCGATGTCATGGTGTCCAATGAGAGACCGTGACCTCAGAGGCAGGGAGTGAAAGCTAGCTGGCTCGACCACTGTGTGCAGCTCTAAAATACCGCCGTGAACAAGCGCAACACGCGTTAAAAGACGAGGTGTATCTACCTGAGACAGGTAAACTGTTGTGTGAGTAATGTAACGTATATCAGTTTATGTGTAGGCTGTGTGTGTAGCAGACAGTGCATACTTATGTCCGGTTGTCAGGGGCCTGGGTGATGTTGGCTGTGCTCAGGCTGTGCTGCGTAGTGGTCTGATGGCGTGTTGACAGTCAGTGTTCACAGGAAAACACGAAGTGGAGTCTGCTGGAGCGACAAAATAACATCCCACTATTTACTACTGTCTGCTTTAATGGTAATGCATCAATCATAGCCAGTAATATAATGCCCACATGGGCTATTATACTGCATTGAGTGCTTTTACTTTTACTGCTGAGTAAACTACTATACTTTTACTTGAGCAACAATTTCAATACGGGACTTTTAACTTGTAATGGACAGGAGCGGGTCATCAGACAATTGGTCCCTGGGCACAGATATGCAAAAGACCCCCCGCTTGAGTGGCAAGACACACACACAGTTCATGGATCATGGGCCTCATTTTGTGTCATTGTTTTGCATAAGCTTGTAAATATAATGCATCTTTTTGTGTGTGGCTTTTTTTGGATTTTTCCCTTTCTTAAGCCCCGTTTACACGGCCAGATTTTCGGCGAATGTTGGGCCGTTTTGCCGGCAAGCTGTGAGCGTTTAAACACACAGAGCCGGATTGGCGAGTTGATCCGAGGTGCCTAATTTTCCGCCACGTAGGGCTAAACATATTGGCGGAACCTTTTTGGTTTAAAAAGAACGAAGTGCCCTTCCGCAATGGGAAGGGCTGTTCATGACTTCTGGGAGGAGCTGTTGATGATGCTGCACGTGCGACCCGCTGGCGGTGGATAAACAGGAAACAGCTGATAGCAGGAATTAGCGAGCAGCTAGTAGCAAGAGGGAAACGCAAACCTGACAGACACTGTAAAGATGAGCAACTGGGGAGACAAGGAATTGCGCATCCTCCTTGCCCTCGCAAACGAAGAGGCCATTAACCGTTAGATGACGGGGACGGTGAAGAACGGGCCGACTTATGAGGGAATCGCTGACGGACTGACCAGCCACGGCTTCCCTCGGAGCAAGGCTGTTTACGTCACACGCTGAGCTACACGTTTTGTTACTTGCTCACGCCCCCCATTGCCCTGAAAAAGGCACATTCTGTATAGACAAAAGTAGACAGGCGTCATTTTGCTGCACTCCCCGATTTTGTTTTTATACTGCCAATGCTGAAAAAAGACTGATTGGGCTTTCTTGTAAATTTGCACAATTCCTATCTAAAAATGGCTTAAGCATGAAGGGGGAAAGAGGGGGCTGCAGGCTGGAATCAAGCAGCTGCAAGGACATTGCCTTTATATATTGGACGCCTGCTCTACCCACGCCGGCTCCTTCTTTAATTATTCTTCTATTATTCCTTTGCATCTCTTTTACCCCTTTTCCACTAAAATTAGCACATGTACACAGGTTTTTTAAACATAGGAAAACCCACTAAAAAGAAGCTTTAGACGCTTTTCCCATTGCCAGCAGACTAGAGACGTGTACATGGCTCTGCAGCAGACGAGCATGCCTTTCTGTTGTTTTTTTGTTTTTAACTAGTCTAATTCGACTTCATGGACAGGCCAAAAAACAAGTTAGTAAACAATAGAAAGCTGCATGAAGGCCACTGAAAATGTTACGTCGTTACTTCTTTTTTTGTATCTTCTATCTCTTTCAAGCTCTGTGTTCACTAATTTGGAATGATGTTTGAGCGCTGCTTGGGGGGAGATGGACAGTATTTTGTAGTGTGTGTCACTGCATCTCGCCAATAAAGGGGCTAAAATTAGTACGCTCACCCAGATGTTTTTCTATTACTTCTACTTCTGATCACAGAGCCGGAGCTGATTAATACCTGTGACTACTGCAGAGTAATTTGACCAGGGTGTGAATGCGGACTGTAACCTTTCACATCACATACAAAAGCCAGATGTTAGTGGGTGTTAGTCGGTTTTTGTCCTATGGGAAAGTCAAGTTATTTTTTCTCAGACTCTAGCTGCTGCAACAGGCAGAAAAACATACTTTAATTTTATTGTTGTAGTTTCCTAATGTATGTAAAACTCTCCACAGTATGAACAGTGGTTACCTGAGCCTCAAAACCAGCCACAACTCAGCCCTGAGCAGAGTGACCGTCCTCTACTGACTAATCAACAGACTGCAGTGTTCATAGCTCCACCTTTTAGTACCAGATCTGTGTGCTAGGTACCCCAACAGAGGGGGGACCAAACATGGGGATGTTGATGGAACGGTTCTTTTGGTACCATCCACAATTTTTCACTGTGGAAACTGAAAAAGCACTAACATGCCCTTTCAGTAATCCTTACATGGTAATGTAGTATATTAACACAGTTGTACTGATATTTTTACTGAAGTAAAGTAAAGTAGTAGTGGATATAAGTGTTTCTAATTTTATGAGTTAAAAGCAGTCAGTCTATAATTTAACCTTTAAAATCTCTCATTTTATGTGCAGTCACGTTAATGTTTACCGTCTGCGTTATCAGCAGTGTGTCCTCCGATCCTCACTGGGTGAACTCCTCTCCAGTTTTTACCACCGCCTACAGCTCCAGACCTTGTGATTGGTTTTCTGTTTTGGTCAGGCGATGGTGCGGGCTGTGTGGGCGGTGCTCCGGATGGTGTCCTGCGAGGGAGCCGCCGTGCTGAAATCAAACGTACCTGGCGCTGGTCGAGTGTCTGCACCGAGGCTCAGATCTGTCTGCACTCCTTTGACTTCCTGCCGCAGAGCTATAGCCAGGTAAGCTACCAGTCTGTAGGTCTGTGAAGTCTTCAAGTCCTGGTCTGAGGTTAGAGACAGCAGTCAGAGATTAGCCTGTTGACACTAAGCTAAGACACAGTTTGTGCTATTGATAGCTGAGCTCTGCTGAAGCCTCTTTGTCACATGAACGTCGTTGTGTCATAAAGAAATAAAGTCACGCCAAATTCAACTGTAAAAAAAACTCAATATTCTGCGTGTTAGAGTTAGTACGCAATTTCAAAGTAGCTTCTTAAAGCCTGAGCATAGTATCTTCAATTCGGCATACAGTAAGGTAAGACAGCTGCATTTACTGATGTATTATTATAACATGCACGTTTTGTAAACTTTGTGGCCAGGGTCACAACTGGAATACTTTATCACAACTAGCAATGAAACTATCAGTCACATAATGATAAGCAGCAGTCCAAAAAATGTCCTTTAATAAACAAATAATGCTACTATTATTACTGACTATTACTACTACTGCTGTTGGCCCCATGTGGGTAGAAATGAGCTTAAAAAATGGGCCGATGCTAACTGCCCACATGGGAATGTTTACAGGGTGTCTGCAGGTCCTTAAAGCTCTTAAAATGTCTTCTTTTCAATTGTACTACCATAAGGCCTTAACAGTCAGTGAAGTCTTAAAACTTAAATTTGTGAGGTCATAACTACTACTAACAGTTTTTATAATTTGATTCACACATCTTTTAATTTCTATTTTGTTAAAATGAGTCCACATTTCTAATGTGGACTCATTTAAAAAACAACTATACTACTGTCATTTTGCCTCATACTTGTTCTTACCTGCTGGCAAAATGTAGATCAACTTAACTCAATCTAATAACCATATGTCTACAATAAACACATACCTCTGCACAAGACCACATATATACTTGCCTGCAATGCTTACCAGTGATGCTAAATAAATAAAGCATGATTTGTACAAACATCAGTCCTAAAGTTGTGTTTAAAAGCATCAAATTTAACTGTGTGATACCTGCAGACAATCTGGTTTACCCAAGGTTTTGTATTTTATATTAGTGCACATTGATATCTTTGGGGTAGGTATATTTTACATGTATCTGAGTATGTTTGTTTGTTAGATATACTCCCTACTTGAGTGTAAAATTTTTATGAACTTGGAAAAATTTCAAGGTCCACTTAGGGAATCGCCACAATACGATATTGTCACGATACAACATTGTTGTGACAGAGTTTCCTCCTGTTTTGACGTGAATAAGCATTCAATTATAAGCTGCTGTCTGTCTGCGTCTCCTCCCGTGCTCTGCAGTGAGGTGAGACACCTGCAGTCTGCAGTCAGAATGCCTGAGATAACCACAGACCACCTGGACGAGAAGCAGGTGCAGCTGCTGTCCGAGATGTGCATCCTCATCAACGAGAACGATCGCAAGATTGGAGCGGACACCAAGAAAAACTGTCACCTCAACTCCAACATCGACAAAGGTACCTGTCTGTCATGTTGAGCTGCACACACCTGTTTTGCCTCAGGGTGCATATCTGTGTCTTTTGGATTTGTACCTGTGATAAGTTGTTTGTTTGTTTTGCCAGGTTTATTACACAGAGCCTTCAGCGTATTCATTTTCAACAGTGAGGAGAAGCTGCTCTTACAACAGAGGTCTGACGCCAAAATCACTTTTCCAGGTCAGTGACAAATCCATAAACCTTGTAGTTTAACCATTATCCCAAATACACCTGTGATTCACTGGGACACACGTGATCACATGAAACATAACAACTTGAGAACACTTATGGCGGGCATTGTTAATATGTTTAACTATCCCTGTGTGTGTGCACGTGCAGGCTGTTTCACAAACACATGCTGCAGCCACCCTTTACACACAGACAGTGAGCTGGAGGAGAAGGAAGCAATAGGAGTGAGGAGAGCTGCTCAGAGGAGACTCAAAGCTGAGCTGGGCATCCCCATGGAACAGGTATACTGGAGTGTGTGTGTTTGTGTGTGTGTGTTTAAGCACATCACAAGAGTCTTTCCTTGTGCCTGATCTCTGCCTTCTTGTTGCTCCTCAGGTGACACCAGATGAAATGACGTACCTGACAAGGATCCACTATAAGGCCCAGTCAGACGGTGTGTGGGGAGAACATGAGATTGACTACATCCTCTTCATGCAGAAGGTATCACAGCGATGTCTGCTGGCGTTGAGTTACATTAGGATATGTGATGTGTATCTGGCCCATGTTTGTGCTTAAGCATCAGCGTGTCTCCACTATGCTCTCCAGCTACTTGCTAACTTTGTCAGTCTGGTGTTTGGTGGTTGAGCAGGCAGTGACAGCTGGGAATGATGCTGATGTGAGTGATGAGAGTGAACCAGGACTGTAAATATGTGGGACTTAAAACCAAAACAATAAGGGTGCTTTCAGACCTAGAGTTGTGTTGCTTTGGTCTGAATCAGGGACTAATTTTGTCACAAAGTTGTATAATTGCCTAGAGTTGGTTCGTGTTCTCACGGCAGCATTTACAAGCGGACCAGATCAAATGCCTTGCGTGAGAAAGCTGCTCTTGATTGGTCAGAATTTCCATGTGGGAAAAATCCAGGAAGTAAACCAAACGTTGAAGAAGAGTACACTTGCAAGATAAATGTGACACTTTCTAATGTCACAATGGAGGGACAACTACGCAGGTTGATTTTAGCGCTGCTCATCGTGGACTATATTGCTGTCATTGTTCATTTTAGTCAAAGCATACAGTTTGAAAACGAGGCGCGGCTCCAACTAGAAAACAATGTTTTGATGCATTGGATGTGCTGAATGTGCATATTAAGGCAGTACAGGAGGAGGTGCACATTAATAATCCTCCAGGACTGTAACATGCTCATGTTTAACCCAAACAATGTGTCATGTGACTGCAGTTGGTTCACATCCAGGTCGGAACACCTTCTCACCACAAATGAACCGCACCAGAGTTCGTTTGTAACCGGACTGAGACCACCTCTTCAAGAAGGTCTCGGTCCGGTTGTTTTGGTGCACCTGAGTGTGATTGCTGTGTTCACACCTGCCCAAACAAACCGCACTTAGGGGGCAAACAAACTTGAGTTTGATTGAACCGAACCAAACAGTGCAGGTGTAAAAGCACCCTAAATTAAAAGATGCTAAAATGCTCCACAGAGCTGAGAGGAACTGTATGTTCATCATTAAGAGCGACAACTTTCAAATTAAAGTAGTGATATGAAAATGGAAATCCGGACCCAAATCTAGAAAGACTGAGGACTCGCTGAGCAAATTCAAATTGTGCTCTCACGATAACTCTGGATTTCCAGGGTAGTGATATGACACATTGTGAAGACAAGTACTGACTATAGCTGCGTTACTCTGTGACTTGAATATAATGATAATTTTAGAGGCACACACTGCACTGGGGATACGATCATGCTGGTCTGGTGAATGCCTGTCTAATGACTCACTTATATGATGCAACTAATACACACTGAGAACAGAAAGAGCAGACTTTTCCAGAGATCCTTGGTTTCTTTGAAGAAAATCAATTAAGTGGCAGTGAAATGCACTGTTAAAGAGAGATAAAATCAAGAACTGAAACACAATTAAAGATGCCGTTGACCAGCCCAGTTGCTACAAAAAATGTTGGCATTGTTCATTTCTGCAAAGCACGGATATGTTACATTTGTACATATCATGTAGCGCATCAACATTTCTAAAGCGTCGTAGTATATGAGCTGACTTTGTCAACGGCAGTGGAGGTGGAGCAGATGGTGGACTGTGTGACATCTCGGTAAGACACCTGCCAAACTGCAGACCACAGTTCAAGGCCAACAAACTGAGTCATTTAAAGTGAGTCAGCACAGTGTTTCCATCCACTTTTTAGCCACCAAATGTGCGCAATTATTTAGCAACCTGTCGCTGTGTTTTCGGGGGTGCTAGTGCCACAAAAAGTGCGTAATGATGCCCTGACACCTTTGTAAGTGTGTATTTGGATTGTATTTGCCTGCTTGCCTGTGTTATACTTACCCGGCTTAAATTATGGTCAATAACATCTTTTTTCTGTCTCTCTAAAGGAGGTGGAGTTGAGTCCAGACCCCAATGAGATCAAAAGCCACTGCTACGTAAGCAAGGAGGAGCTGAAGGAGATGTTGGAGAAGGCCAAGCGTAAAGAACTGGAGATCACACCCTGGTTCAGCCTCATCGCAGAGACCTTCCTCTTTCAGTGGTGGGACAACCTGCAGAACCTCAAGCAGTTCATGGACCACAACAACATCCACCGCATGTAACCAAAACCAGGATCGGGCTCCACACTCCGTCATTTCAAACCTTGGGTTGTAGTAATACTTGGCTGAGATACAAGCAAAGCCAGCTGAACTGTTAGAGACCCCTGACACTCTGATGTCAAAAAATAAGTATCACTTGCTGCTTCTGCCAAGGTAGTAGTAAGTGTAGGACTTCTACACTGATGTTTAAGTCCTGCTGACAGTAAGAGGTGATGTGGTATATAGTGGGTTTGTAGCCCTGAGGTGCATTCATCCATACATGAGAGCTGATCCAAGTAGGGTCACTCTTAGTCTTATGTACTTAGAACACATACATCAGGTAATCAATTCTAACTGAACACTTCACTTTAACTGAACTTCAGACTGCACACTGGATTTACAGACTGTACAGAAGTAAAGACATTCAGCATCTTATTTTAGTAGGAGTGACGTAATTAGTGACAACTCCACGAAGACTATAGCATATTTTTATATAAAAACTAAAAGTGCCTGTGTACGGGTCATTAGGATGAGATGAGTAGTTTCTCCAAGTACTGATGTGATGTCACAACTGTCAGTTCTGTATATTGTCGACAATGATATCAATGGACAAGCTGTGTCTTTGCACTCTTTACACTAAGTACTCTCACAATAAAGAGTTTGATTGTGGACATCGGCAGTAGATTGGATGTGTTTTGCTTTGGAGGGCTGGAAAATTGTGGCCACAGGTGGATGTAACGGTAAAATGGGTGAAGGCGTTCATGGTCATGTAAACATAGGTCAGTTGAAGCCTTTTAGATGAAGAAAAGATAAACATTTAATCTGTATCAATAGAAATTATATATTTGATTTATTTTATTATGAATATATTACCATAAAGTCCAAGATAACATCTAGTGTCATCATGATATCAGTATCACCTTATTCAGTAATAATTTGCACAGAAAGATGGTACAAATACTGTTTCTGACTTGACCAGTAGGTGGCAGCAAAAGCCTGCATTCCTCTTGTCAAATACTAAAACCTCAGCATACATTTCTTCATAAAAACCTCTAAAACTTTTAAATATATTTCAAGTTTTGTCTATAAGGCCACAGCAGCATTAAAAGATCTCCACAACTTAACATTATCAAACAAATCAAACACGCACTTGCAAATACTGTATCGTGTATTTACACTCAGCAGGTTGGACTCCTTTTGCCTTCATAACTGCCTTAATTCTTGATGGCATAGATTCAACAAGGTGCTGGAAACATTCCTCTGAGATTTTGGTCCATATTGACGTGATGACATCACACAGTTGCTGCAGATTTGTCGGCTGCACACCCATGATGAGAATCTCCCGTTCCACCACATCCCAAAGGTGCTCTATTGGACTGAGATCTGGTGACTGTGGAGGCCATTGGAGTACAGTGAACTCATTGTCATGTTCAAGAAACCAGTTTGAGATGATGTGAGCTTTGTGACATGGTGCGTTATCCTGCTGGAAGTAGCCATCAGAAGATGGGTACACTGTGGTCATAAAGGGATGGACACGGTCAGCAACAATACTCAGGTAGGCTGTGGTGTTTAAACCATGCTCAGTTGGTGCTAAGAAAATCTCCCCCACACCATTACACCACCAGCAGCAGCCTGAACCGTTGATACAAGGCAGGATGGATCCATGCTTTCATGTTGTTTACACCAAATTCTGACCCTACCATCTGAATGAGGTTTTTCCAATCTTCTATTGTCCAGTTTTGGTGAGCCTGTGTGAACTGTAGCCTCAGTTTCCTGTTGTTAGCTGACAGGAGTGGCACCTGGTGTGGTCTTCTGCTGCTGTAGCCCATCTGCTTCAAGTTTGGACAAGGTGTTGTTGCTTCAGAGATGGTCTTCTGCAGACCTTGGTTGGAACCAGTGCTTATTTGACTTCCTGTTGCCTTTCTATCATCTTGAACCAGTCTGGCCATTCTCCTCTGACCTCTGGCATCAACAAGGCATTTTGGCTCACTGGATATTTTCTCTTTATCGGACCATCCTCTGTAAACCCTAGACATGGTTGTGTGTGAAAATCCCAGAAAATACTCACACCAGCCCATCTGGCACCAACAACCATGCCATGTTCAAAGTCACTTAAATCACCTTTCTTCCTCATTCCGATGCTAAGTTTGAACTTCAGCAGGTTGTCTTAACACAGAGTGTTAAATGCACAGAGTTGCTGCCTCCTGATTGGCTGATTAGCTATTTGCGTTAAAGAGCAGTTGAACAGGTGTACCTAATAAAGTGACCAATGAGTGTATATGCTGCGAATAAACGTTCTGTTCAATTTATATTGAATAAGAGGTGTTTTATTAGCAAGCTTAATCTACCTTTTGTATGTTTACACTTAAGGCATGTTACTAATTTCTATTAGAGCACTGAAGCTACAACATGATACATCAGACACATGTTTAAAGCTTTCAATGTACAAACATGTAAAAACAATGAGAACACAACAGAAATAGACACACTTTCAGTAAATATGCATAGATTTCAATTACCAGCACTGCATCTAGTTTCTAAGGTGACAGCATGTTTAATACTGATACATATATGGAGGCCAGTTTATGAAATGGATATGAAACCTAGATTAAGCCAAACTGGTCATATCATGGTGACAATACACTTCCTTAGTCTTGTGCTTGTTAGTCCTTATCCAGGGAACTATCAACGGTGTCTAAATGTGGAAGTATAAGTCAGCAAAACTAGTTGGCATTATGGTAGACGATGAGACTGGCACAAAACAACCACGTCTACAGTCAGACGACTTTCTAGTTGTTACCACAATATTTGATTCATACTGAAGGTATAAAGAGCTGTGGGTTTGAAAAGGTTTGTAACCTACACACACAGTTTGGCATTTCACTGAGTAGAATAACCAAATATAAGTCTTTGAATACATGGTGTTATTATAGGTGAGTGCATAGGGAAGTATATGCAACAGTTAACATTAACGCTGATATATTTTCTGTAACTACAAAGCTACTCGGCTACATGTACGTAACTATGCTGCTCGTAGTGTTGCAGCTGTTTTGCTGAGGGTGTAAACATCTAATATAAGGGGAGGTGTATAAACATATAACCTATGTGATATACTTGATATACCAGTTTCCCATGCGTTCATTGAGGCGTTTTGCTTAACTAGTGTAACTTGATGCTGGAGCCATCAAACAGGCATAAAAATAAACTCTTCTGATGCAAACAGCAGCAGGTCGGTTAACACCCAGTGCAATGTGTTTCTGAAATGGTAACCTGTGTTACTGAGTGCTACAGAAACAATGAATTCTTATAAAAAATAAAAGTGCAATTCCCTGCGCAGTCCTTTAAAAAATGATGGAATGATTATGTTTGTTTTCTGTTTCTACAAAGCAGTAGCACTGATTAATGGCTAAAATTAATGAGTGGATTTTAATATCTAACAAAAGCTAGATCAATTTTTGACACTTTAAAACACTAGTTGGTCAATAAAGTGAATGTGCGATGTTTTGTGTGTGGATTGGGTGGTCGTCTTTGGCAAAGCTATGTGCTGGTGTTTCCTTAAGCTACTGGGGAAAAAAAGGGTTGAGTTAGAAAAGTGAACAAAGAACATCTGGTTAATGGTGTGATGAGATTAAGCTGGGATCTGCTTTATATCTCCAGGAGATGATGTTGGAGTATGTCTGGTTTCTTCCCTGCAGTATCAGATGGTCTCTGCAGGGTTTGGTGCAGGATTAGATTTGGGTGGATTCAGCTTCATGGTAGTGAAAAAGTCCACCACCTGACCTGGTACTTCTGCCAGCACACTCTTTGCCAGTGCTTCTGGAGGACCCTGAAGTGGGAGAGGAAGAGTTATGAAAGAAAAGTGCAAAACTGATTCAATCAATGACAAGTATGAATGAGAAGCAGGAAGTCATGCAGAGGAAGACAGTTTAAGGGAAAGTTCCACCCTTTTATACTTCAACAATCTTTGCGTTTCACTTTATGTTGGGAGTTTGTCACGTGTAACCTCCAGAGGAACTGCTTATACTTTATAGACTGAGTGAGCAACAACTGTGACGTCAACAGCAATTACATCATCAGTATTGTTCTTTGTTGTTTTGTCTAGCTTCAACCCAATTCACCTTAAAAACAGCTTCAAGACCCAGACACACCAAACCAACTTAAGAGATCTAGAGGCGATGAAAGCCCTCTGCTGTGTTGCCTCACATCACCCGTGTCTTGGCCAAAAAGTTACACAAGAACACACTTCAACCGACAGCCAAGCAGCTTGTATGTTCTGTGCTTGAGTGAGAGGAAATAACTGTCACAGCAGACAGTGGTCTTCCGTAATCGTCATACAAAAAGGAGAACCGGAAGTTTTGATGCTAGTTCGTTTAATCCATTGTTGAAATAACAAAGCATATTCATTGTGTGACAGTGAACCATAACATGAACCATCACACAGCATTTCCGCTCATGAGTTCAGTGGCTAAAAAAAAATTATTCTTACCTTATGCAACACGTTTGTTTTGGTCTCACTTCCTCTTTAGCTCTTTGTTTACTTTCCTCACTTCCATTTCTCTTCTTGTGCGCTGAGCTAAACTACCAATCAGAGTGATTTCATTCACTGATGGGCTCCGCAATTGCCAACACTGTATCACCGCATTGAATGGGTGTGAAAAAAGCAAACTCGAGCTGACAACAGCCAATAGTGTCAGTCACACGAAAAGCGAAAAGTGCTGCAAATGCTCATCAATGGCCCAACATTGACGGACGGCCGACTGTCGGCTTGGTGTGTCAGGGTCTTAAAATTCAAGCGGTCACAATTTGCTGACCAAAGATTGACTGTGGTGTGTTAAAGAACAGCAGATGAACCTGTACAAACTGCTGTTGAGCTTGTGCTCATTGTGGCATGCAACATTTTGTCAACGAACGGCCCATACCAACAATGTTTTGACTGTGTAGTTGTGCTGCAATGATCTTGACATTATGTCGTTCATATTTGGCTAGATAACAATCCAAATTTGTGAAATGCCAAAGACAACAAGAAAATAATCCTAACCCTGAAAACTGTATCATCAACTGCTTTGATTTAGTGATCTAGAGAGGAGTTTCCCTTTAACATAAACAAGAGTATGTTTAAGAGATCAGACACCAGTGCTTCAGATCCTGAGACAGAAAGAACAACAGAATTTATTGTACTTTCTCTCTTCACTCAGCACTGATGATGGATCTTTGGCAAAACAGGGTTGGAAAAGTTGAAAGAAAGACATTGGGAGGATGGATATCACTACATGCTATGACTGATGCCGTGATTGAGCGAGGCAGTTAGTCATGTTGGCCAAGCAAAGGTTAGGATAGTAGTGGGTTTTATGACTGAAATATTCAGGATACCCCTAGGAAGGATTGGGATCCTGGGGAGGCTTCAGTTTGAATAAAGTGAAGAAGGAGGCCACTTGCTGAGGTAACTCGGCCAATACACTTTGGGCAAGAGCCTGGATGGGTGCCTGAAAAGAGATGAATACACAACGCACACACAGCTAGGTGAGATCTAGGTTGATGGGCTGGGAATCCCTGGGACTGGGCATGTATACTGGCATTAGATGGGGACACTAGTATATTATGTTTGGATTTGTTGTTTTGAAGCCAGTTGAAAATGAGCTGAAGCAGTGAAGTGCTTAGAAAAAAGCTTGAAACGCATGCAGTTCTTAAAGCAATGAGCTCAATTTTTTTTTTTTTTTTAAAATCAGCTGAAATCACAGAAAACACCATTCATGCGTTATAAAAATCAACCAATAACTTAAGAGACGTTTAATGTTTCTACTGACTTACATTTTGGAACTGCCTGAATGGCACAAACTGCACGATGTCCCGCATGGCGGCCTCGCCAGTCTGAGAGCGCAGACGTCCATCGTCTCCATCCAGGAACTCCATGGCAGTGAAGTCTGCCCCTCCTACTCCGACAATGATGATCGACATGGGCAGACGAGAGGCGTTGACAATGGCGTTGCGTGTGTCATCCATGTCTGTGATCACTCCGTCAGTGATGATCAGCAGAACAAAGTATTGCTTCAGGGAGACAGCAACAACAGAGGTAGTAGATCCATTAGTAAACGGCTGAACTGTTTGATGAGGTCTCAAATGCATCTTGAATTGTAGTCTGACACGATCATAGTGTACTAGAATTAAGTCCATCTTTGTTAGTTTTCCCCCTCAAATTCATTAAAGCCTTCTTTATAAATTGCTGCGGTCAATGGGCGTTACTCAGCTGCAATTAGAGCAATTAAATATATGGGATGCAAGTTGAGTCACACCACCAGAGTTCATATTATAAACATAACTGTTCTGAGCATTGCCATTACTCTTCACTTAAGAAGTTAATTAGACCTACCATCAAGAGATTATGCAGCTGTCAAGTTTACAACTCGAGGTAGTGTTTCTCCTGGGCACACCAATCTTTTAACTATGTGCCTGGCATCTGAAAATAGCTTGAACAGGCAATCACGGCAGTATTTTTCTAAAACTCCTGTTGCTCTGGTTCAAGTTTTATCAAATCATCTTGGTCCATTGCCAAAATTGCTGTAGGAAATGAGTACTGACAGGCTTTCATTTCCACCCTGCCCAATGAGGCCAAATGTGTGCTGCAAGTGAAAACAACTTGTGCAAAAGGCAGCAGCAGGGCAAGGTTAAAAACCACGTGAACTTTTTTACACAGAACTGTTTTAGCCAAAATACTAATTCTGGTGAGCTGGAAAGAGTGCAAACTGTCTGCTTTTGTAATTAAGTAATGTTTGATGAATTACTCTGAGAGCCTACAGTCACAGATAAATACTCACTGATGCGGTGGTCTGCTGGAGAGCTTGCTTTGCAAAGCAGGCCACGTGGTTGATGATAGGGGAGAAGTTGGTGGGACCGTAGAGTTTGACCTGGGGCAGACACACCCTGTAGGCCTCCACCACACCTTCAATGCCTACGCACACACACACACACAGGCACAGTTACGATCACACTTGTATCAACACATTGCAAACTGAGCACTACTAACATCTGAAAATCTGTCTAAATGAACAGTGAAATAATTTGTAAACCTACCTGTACAAAATGGATTTGATGGGTTGAAATTAAGAGGAAACTCATGGGAAACCTGTTTAACAAAACACAGTCCCAGCAGGTATTAGTTCCTGTCCCAAACTACGGCATCAACTCTTAGAATGATTCAAACTACATGTAAACAGCAGTCTTGTCCTTTGCATGCATTTGTAGTTCCACATTTAAATGTAACTCTTACCTGCCATGAGGGAGGGATTTGGGCTCCGAAGCCAAAGGCAGGAAACATCTTATCACTACACAGGAACAGGAAGAAAAAACATTAGTATGTAAGTGAATTATTATCCATAGCTTGCACAAAGAAATGCAGCATTGCCAGTATGTTCATACTTTCACCATGACGGTTTCATTCATGCTTCTGTCATCAGGCCTCTAAAAACGTATACTGTATATGAAGTTCTGAATGCACTACACTGTGTCATACATACCTGTCATAGTCCTGGATGACATTGCCGACGGACCAGATAGCAGTGAGGTACTCGTTGACGCCCTGAGGACTTATGTAATGCAGAGACTGAGGAGTCCTGGGATCCCCGTTGGATCCTGTGAAGTCGATAGCCACCTGCCAAAGCATTTAGGGAGACATGCAGACAATGCATGAAAACAGATACAGATATCATCAGCCTCATTAATAACCCAAGAATACAAATGACTAAAAAGAGGCATTAATAGCGAGAGCCAAAACTTACAGTGAAGTTGATTTGACAGCCTCCCATTATATAATCCAGGAAGGAATACTCCTTCACCACCTAAAAGATAAACACATATGTTTCATAGAAGAGTACTGAAGCATCTGCTGCTTAAATCCAAGGATTAATCACACAAAGTGAACACATTCAACATATAAAAACAAACAAACAAACAAACAAACAAACAAACAAATAAAATAGTACTGTACCTGGCACAGCTTCACGCTCACAACGCCAGAGTTCTTGTAGCCTTTCTTCTTTTGTTTCTTTTTACTGTTGATACATTCAAACTCTGCCTGAGGGCAAAACACAATAGCAGTGTGAATGTCAAGATCATAAAAACTAAAGCAGTGCGTGGGAACTTAAAGGTTGCTTGGAACTAATCTGTGCTGTTACGTAGACTAAATCACAATTATCAGTGGGTTTTTACATTCACCAAAATGTAATCCAGTTACAATAACACATAATAAAAGTAGAGTAGAGCCGGTCGTCCACTAATCAGAAGATGGACAGTTCAATCCCCAGCTCCTCTGCACACTGAAGTATCCTTGGGCAATATACTGTACCCCAAATTGCCCTTGATAGGTGTTTTATCAGTGTGTGAGTGCATGTGAATGGTTACTGAGTAGCAGGTGGCACCGTGTGAGGAAGCCTCGGCCGCCAGTGTGTGACTGTGTGTGTGTAAATGGGTGAATGTGACATGTAGTGTAAAAAAAAAAAAAAGCGCTATGAGTGGTCGGCAGACTAGAATACCATTATGTAAGTGAAGTCCATTTAGCTTTAAGTTGGTTGAGACAAACAACAATAAAAACACACACACATACCGGAGATGTTCGTGATGCTTGTTGGAGGCGTGTCATTGTGGTCTCAAAGGTTCCAATAAGATCATGCGAGCCATCGTTGTCATAGTCGTAACACTCAACCTGGAAACAGGTGTAAACACACAGTGATGTGACAAACAAGAAAACTGTTCACTCGTTCACACAGAGAAAAAACATTACAACTAAAGGGTTCGTTCACCAAATCTAGAAAAAAATAAAGCACTGCTCACAGCAAGATCGTGTTATCCAAAGTTACTGGAACAATTTAAAACTCCCTTCACCTCCACTGTACTGGGCTGGAGGCAGATCCTAAAAATCTGAGCAAGTAAATCTCAGAGAGCAGTGATAAAGGGTTTCTCTGTAATTTGCATGAACTGACCCTTTAAGTTTATTAAAAAACAGGAGATGTAAAGAACAGAAGAAACAAAAACATGCAAAAGTGAGACTTCAAACACGACTCTTTGTAATACCAGTGTTCTCGACAGAAGCTGACAGTAAAATGACGAAGAACAACTGCACAGAAATGTGCAGTTTCAGACGAATGTGCTCTATGACAGGATCTAGTTGAATGAAGGAAACGTGGAGGGCGCAGACCTTACTCATGTGGCGCTGTGTATCCCCCCTCCATCTACTCCATTCACACACTTCACCCATTAAGTGATGATAAGATGAGAAAAGACAAACACTGCAACGCACTGGGCAACTCACTTGAACTGTATGGTTGAAAACAGCTTCCTTCCTGACATGTTCGCTTCAGAGGTTAAAAAAATATACATCATCAAGCTAGTACTAAGAACACTACAGTCATGTTTTGATATATTTGTTTGAGCCAACAATTTTGATTTGAAAACTACACCTTTAAGAAAAGTTGTATTATGTCACGACCATGAAAATACAAAGTGCCACTGAACCCAAATGATCAGTGCAGTTACAGCTGCAAGGGGCAGCTTAAAGAAACACATTCCACAAGTGCAAGTAATTAAGGTGAGAGAAGGAATTTAGGGTACCTTTATAGGCTTCTCCATGTCTCCTCCACAGAGAGACTGCAGGGGGATCCGGAAGGGCTTCCATGTTGGATTCAAGTTGTTGTTCACCACCTGAGGACAGAATTAATACAGATTATACAAGTGCAGACATCAAGAACAAATGTGTATGGAGCTTCTTAAAGTCAAAATGGAATGACATTTAGTTATCCTTCTTTCCAGACAAAAATAATCTCAACATGTTCAGATGTAATGACATTAGTTTTTTATCATTAAACCTGTAGATGGTAACTTTGATTTAAATAAATAACTTTTTTCGTATTTTCCTGAAACTGTCACTATAGCACTAAATGAGACAGGTAATCTGTGACAAAAATCATTCCTCTGCCTTGTAGGACTGTGTCTTACCGCATGTAAATGAAGACAAAAAAGAGCCATGGAGTCTGACACAGCTGTCAATCATGTCAATCAGTGCTCATGAACTGTAGTCAAACTGTCAAACTAGACAGCGCTGATCAAATATGAATCAAGATTCTTCTTCTTATGATCTCAGAAACATACTTTAGTGTAGTGTTCAGCTGTAAAATGAGAAAGTTGGTCAGATTGGGTGGTGCCTGGTACTTTGATCAACTATTTCCAACATGACAGCCAGGTTACAAACTCTTATTTTACAGCTAGTACAGTACAACACTACACTAAAATATAGGGGTGTGCCGTATCATCTCATTCACAATAATACCAGCATAATTTTTAATATGATATGAAAAATTCATATCAGCAACAACAAGCATGGCTGAAAGCGACTTTGTCCGATTGGTTGTTGCTGCTGTGCCACACTGGATTCTAGCGAATGCCTTTAGAAGCAGTAAGAAGAGGAGGAGGGACATACATTTTTTCATAGACTATGTCTCATGTGCTTGTTTCAGAAAATATAACAAAAAGTTATTTTCATAAAAGTTACCAAACTGTAGCTTTAAAGGGGATCAGCTGGTATGAGCTGTGCACTTTACTATGGCAAATGTTTGTCTGGTTGTTCATCTAACAAGCTAAGATGCAGGACAGGGCAAGTGTTAATGTTTGCAAGTTAGATAAGGAGATTTTAGGAGGAAAGCTAATATGTGCTGAGAATCTGTGGCTGCTGTGTTGAAGGCTGCTGTCAGGCTCAGTGTGACCACCTGCCTGATAGAACACTGAAGTTACTGCTTTGTGCAAATATGGTTTAAAAATTAATTCATTTGATTAGCTGTTCTCTGATTCGATCACACCCATAAATGTGATTTGTCTGCTCCTTCATTTACAACAGATTTTACATTTGCTTGTAAAAAAAATAATTGGTCCCAGTGGTATGTCAGTGCAGCTGTTTAGTGAGAGCGCAGGAAGAGGGTTACAGAATCTGCTCTTGTGAGGGGCACTTACGACTCTTTGCTTCGACAGATGTTTCTTTTGTCCAATATGCATGTTATTGCAAAGGCTGCAGTGTAACACAGCTCAGACATAGTCTTTTCACACAAACAGATATGAGGGGAAAACCGATAAAATAAGGTAACATGAACTCATTTAACACTACTGTTCATCTCCCAACAGTTTTATTGTCCCCTTCTAGGAAAAACAGACTACAGGTTATGACAGGAAATAAATTAAGGATTTATGTTACAATACTTGTTCAAGAATTGTAGCTTTCTTTCCACAGCAGTTATACAGTCAGAAGCAGCGCTGTCATTGGTGTTTACCTCGGTCCTGTGAGCCAGCTGCCATCCAGTCGCTGTCTGCTTGTAGAATTCCAGGTAAGGGTCGGACTTCCCGAAGAAATCCTGTGGATGAATAAAGAAATGAAACACACCGATATGTAAAATGCTCCTGAATATTTAAACTGAATAACAGCATGTAATACCCATACCTTGTTATCTAGCTTCCTTGCTTCAACTTCAAAATTTGCCACCCTGTTATCGCTTATTTCTTCCGCACTGATCTACAGCAGAATAGAGAGGAAATTAACAACAGGAAAAAAACAACAACACTGCAACATTTCTTTCTAGCTCTTTCCACCACTCACTGTGATGGTCCCTTTCCCTGCAGGGGTCTTGTTCTTCAAGACAAGAGGCCGGGTCAGTTTTTTACTCGACACAACCTTAAAGAAAGGACAAAAGCAAAGATGAAAAAGCTGCAGTTAAAGCAGCACAATGAATAAGCTCCTCCTGCAGCGCAGTGGATGAGCACACCTCAGCAGCCTCCACGCCATGAGGCAAACAGTATCCAAAACAACCAGGCAGAATAAACATCTGGGGTGAGATTACACTGAGAGAGAGCCTACACAGCAACTGCTTATCAGAGAGCCAACTGTAGAGCTGTAACAATGGTATGTTATTACACCACATGATGTGTCTACCACTGCTGCACCTGTCTGACTCACTAGACTGTCATGAATCTTTTTACTGCTTAGAACTGGAAACCATAAATTTACAAACTCTGTTCAGTGAAACTTAGTGTGGAACTGAAACATTCAGCATACCATAAAGCCAACACTCACAAGTGGATTTATTTATCAGCTTTAGAAGCTAAAAGATGACAATTTACAAACATGGATCATGAACACTTGTTTGTGTACTTCCATAAGAAGAATGGAAAGCCTTACCTGGCCCAAGGTGCACTCCAGTTGCCCCAGGAAGTCATCGTCACTCAGGTCAATAGTTTTGTTGTCGATGTCATAAATCCCAAACTTCAGTTTCTGCACTATTTCAAAGTAGTAGTCGATGACAAACTTTTTTGCAAACTTTGGGCTGAGGCAATTCTGGACTTTCTCTGTGCGTGCCACCTGTTGGGAAAGGTTGGATTGCTTTGTGATTTTTGCAACATGCACACATTTCAAGAGATCCACAACATCAGACCACGATATAAAAAGGAGAATGTATTGGCACACATGCGCTGACAAAACAGGAAGTGCAGTTGATGCGATTGCTGCTTTACACAACACTGACTTTTCCATTTGGGGGTTAACGATTAACTGATGACATAACTGCCCCACCTTGGTAAAATGTGTCATTTTATACAGATGGGTAACAAATGAATGGAAAAAAAACAGAATAAATGAGTGGGACGACAGAGCCTCCATTCATAGGGCACGAGGGGTTGTTATATGGTTTGATAATAAGTATGAAAATGATGTGAATCATGCTATGATGTAGATCTCAACCCAACTGAACATCTACGGGGGATTTTGGACCGATGCCTTAGGCAGCACTGTGCGGTGGTGTTCATCCCTCCAGTAGAGTTCAAGAGACTTGTGGAATCAATGCCAAGGCGCATTTAGGCCCTAATCACATTGATTTTAAATGACAATGACGCTCTTTGCTCGCTGCTTTTGTGTTGCTAGATGCCTCGCATTTCTGCACTTTGACGCCTGGCATTTTTGCAGGAGCACTCTGAACTCCTCGACTTGAAAAACTTTAACTCAGAGCTGAAAAATGCCCCACACCAACTCTTTTTTCATCCTGTTTTTTCCCCACTGTCCAATCAGATGATTTGAGAGGCAGGCCTTCTGTGGTGGTCACAACAACAAGTTTACAGTTGGTAAACAATGGAGGAGAAACTGGTGGTAGCGGTTGCTGCATACCCAGAGCTACATGGCCCAACGACAGACAGCAGGCTGTCAAACTGCCCCCAAGGGAACCTAAAATATGCCTTTAAAAAGACATCATGGAGGCGAAGAGGCTCCTGGACCAACTGGTGGTACTCCCCATGATCCACCCTCTTTTTTAGGGTCTCATGTACCCACACAGATCTCTGTTTCCCTGTGACCAACAACCTATTCACTGACAGCCTCTCACCCTCAACCAGAACTACAGCAAGTACCCTTTGCCTCATAGTCATTTGTTTTCCGTAACCCCCTATCCCAGCTGACATTGGCCAAGAGGTGGGGTACACCCTGGACAGGTCGCCAGACTATCACAGGGCTGACACATAGAGACAGACAACCATTCACGCTCACATTCACACCTACGGGCAATTTAGAGTCACCAGTTAACCTGCATGTCTTTGACTGTGGGAGGAAGCTGGAGTACCTGGAGGAAACCCACACTGACACAGGGAGAACATGCAAACTCTGCATAGAGGGGCTTCCCCACCCTGGGTTTGAACCAGGAACCCTCTTGCTGTGAGGCGACAGTGCTAACCACTGCACTGTGAAATAAATTAAATGAAATAAAATAAAACGGTAGATTGATTACACAGGAGAGTTAGGTAAAGAGGCAGCAAGCTTTTCTTTTTTTGCCAGTGGCATTCAATTAAAATTTAAAAAAAGCAGTGCAGTGTGCCTTGTGTTCTGCAACCTGCAAAATGCTTTCTGCCTACGTTAGCACTCTGCACCACCATCATCAAATCACCCAGTGGAGTTCCAGAGATTTCTGGAATCAATGCCAGACTGCAGCAGCATGTGATGGCCAAACACCTTGTTGTTTTTCCTTTAATTTATCACCCTTCTGTATATCCCATATTATCTGAGATATATCATATTATCTCAGGTCAAGGGTGGTTTCTCAGGAGTGCATTTTTGCATATCAAAATAAATGTTATTTTAGTAATACTGACTGACTACAGTGTGTTTGATTTGGATTAAACTTAAATCAATAACATTTTAGCAGCTTCACACCAGTCCCCACTAATAGCAGCTGTAAATCTGTAATATAATAAATGAATCCAGATCCAGACATCCTTCTGACCTCATACCACTGGGAATCAGCGCTGCTCATTAACAGGACACACAGAGGGTCGGACTTGGAGCCGATGTCCTTATCCAGCAGATTCTCACAGGACACAGTCAGCTCCACCTTAGTTACACACTGGGCAGCCATGTCTGACAGGCACCGAGCTGGGGAAGCAACAAAGGTAGGGAAGGACTTAGAAACACACACAGAGAGGGAGACTACTATGAAACATATTTACATGCTTATTCACGCACAAACATGATATAACAAGATGTAGCTTAAATTGCTAAGATGCTAGCTAAGATTTGTTAGCGTTAAAAGATGGACATACATTTCTGCAAATACAAACGTTTATAAGCTAATGTTACTTGCTTAAAAGGTAAGTTACAGCATGTTAAACACTTAAGTTAACATTGACGAGCTGGTGCCGCAGTGACTTTAAATTACACACCCAACGTTTACGTTACGCCACAAACATCAAATTAAGAGTTAACGTTAAGCTAGCTTCAAACAGCTAAGTTACACACAACTCACACACGGTGTATTGAACTGCGGCTCATGGAAACTATGACACAATAACTTAAACACCCATTAAGTCTAGCCGATGGGAAGGATAAAAGCTGACAGGGTTGCATTAAGTGAAAACACAACAGCTGAAGCTAACAAGCTAACTGGGCTAGTAGATGCTAAATTAGTAAACTAGTTGGCTAACACCGTTAACATACGCTAACAATTAGACTGTTATTTAAATTCAGACGTACCTTTGAACGTCTCACGAAGAAAACAATTTGTCGGGTGGCGATAATAGCACAAGGTTATCGTACGTTAACAGCTTCAGAGGGTGGTGTCGCCCTTTGAGGCTCCGCTCTTTGAGCTCTGCCCACACGGAAAAAATTACGCCCACCAAGAAGCCCTCCTGCTTCTGTTGAATTTCTTCACCGGAAGTCGCAAACTGTTATATCTGGCTTGACGCTCAAGGAGTTAGTTTTTGTCATGACTGTAAAAAGTACAACTGTAAAACCTACAGTCTGTGGTACACACCGTGTGGTATAGTGTACAGTAATTAAGGTTCCTCGTCCAGGGGTTACAGTGTATAACTCGGCGTAACTGCATCTGTCTTTTTTTGAAAGTTTTATTTTGAAGGACTCACCGGAAGTAGAAGTAGTTGGGTGGCTGACTAGAAATTGACCCAGACTCAAAAAACTTGATGTGTAAATAATATTCTTTAAATTTAAATTTAAATTTCTCCAAGAATTAATAATATATAATTCATTTATTTTTATAATATTATTTTAACTAAATTTCATATTCAAAAAATAAAATAAATGAATAAAAGATATTACCCTCGTGTATGTCCTATGTCTTAAAATAATAACATACTTAAAAATATGATAAAAACAAACCTATTGATTTATGCAAATTGAGCAACTTTATAACTAATTAGGAAAGCCCCTGTGTGTGATCATGTGTGTGTTCATACTTGTGTCTATTTTATACGATTATATTACTGAAGTTTGTGCTCACTTAACTCATTCTAATTGTATTTTTTTGGTCATTACTTACCACTTTGTATACAAACTGAATGTACTGACCACTGAATGCATTGTGTTAAAACTGTTAATGCAAAGTTTAAAATAAAGGGGGTGCGGGGGGGGGGGGGGGGGGGGACGACGACGACGACATGATTTAGCTGTAAAAATAAACTACTGTGCCTGATTAGACTAGGGAAACTTCAATGGAAGGATAAGTATCTTAAAAATACTATCCATAATTATGTAGGTTTATATTCCATTTTGATATGGGGCCGGTTATGGTTTCATATCGAAATGGAATATAAGCCTACATAATTATGAACTTTCTCGGTGATTATGTGACCATGTAGAGTGATGTATGCTGACATATGTGTGACATATTATTGTTTGTTAGTTTGTTTCCTTCTCTTTCCTTCTAGACTTATTTGTTAATTTTTCTTCATGTGCTGGAGTCCACCTCCATATAATAAAAAATATGTGCCTTATATTTTTGTATGCTTGGAAGATAATATATGCATGCCATTTACCAAGCCTTTCAAACCAATAAAAACTTGAATTGTAAAAAATAAATAAAAAATAGTTAGTGGCCTATAAGAAATCCCTAACACAGAAATGGCTGAAAAAGACATACTAGCCCGGTGTAGCTACACATTTGGACAAATAAATACCTGTCTCAAGCAGTTCATTTTTTGCAGTTCTTTGGCTGTATAAAACCTCAAAATATGTTTCCAGTCCTTGATAACCCTGTAAATTATTCATACTCCTTTAGTCCGTAAGGGTCCTCAGATCAAAAGAATCAAAAAGGTGTTTTTATAAAAATCAATCCATGTTGTGAGTATTGATTTAACAGGATAACGTGGTATTGGTAAGCTGGATGCTGTAAAATGAGTGTGGTAACTCACTCTTTCCCTGACGCTCTGTCTCACGGAGCTAGATTAAATGAGTGATTCATAACTGATATATTATCTGAAGCTTAATATTTAAACAAGTAATACTGATACTGGTTTAAATAAACAACTTGATTATATTTCCTGATTTTTGCTGAGCAACAGTTTGTGCTAAAGGAATTAAAGACCTGTCCCAAATATAGGCCTGTTGATTTCAGTGATATATGCAAATAATAGCCCGGGATATTACTTTAAGTTTTACAGTACCTAGTGTTGATGAATGTCGACTTGATTTATGTAATGGAGAGTATTACTTTTATTGAAAACCCAGGATAGTTTTATTGAGAACTGGACAAAATAGTGTATTTCTCAATGTTGGACCTGACTTTGTATGAATATTAGAAACATACTGTAGTGTCACCAATAGTCCCCCATTGACACTTTGTCTGTGTTGAGCCAATATCTTTGTATAAAAAACACATTTATTTGTTAATTTATCTCATTTTTTTATACTTATCCTTTATTTTTCCTGAATCTAAATGGCCTTCATGTTTATCTGGTTGTGGATTTTGTTTGTGATTGTTAAGCTTGTCTTTATAAACTGTTTATGGCAATATGTTGCAGGGCTTTATCTTGTTTGACAGCAAAGTTTACATTAATAACACACATCCTGCTAGTGTTAGCATGTTCATTCATACCCTTGATTGTACTTGACACATGATAATTTTATGGCCATTTCTGATTGCTAAATGACAGTTAACAACCATTATTTTTAAATACTCTTCTTGACTTCAACGAGCATTTCCAACCAGCACCAAGGCAGCCAGGAGACTCCTGAAGGACTGCTACATGTAAGGGAAGCACCACCTATTTCATACTGGAAGGAGTAACCAAGGTTTCACAAGTATTAAAAACAGATAGAGAAGGTGTTTATTTAGTTGCAAGTCTGAAGTCCAGAGTTAAATCAGTTTGGTTGTGAATATAAATCACTACTTTGTTAAAATACATGCAGTACTTTTAAATGTCATGAGATGAAGGCACGAGCAAAACAAAACAACAAAAATCTTTCAAATTACCATATAATTTCACATAGAAATATTGAAGTAGAAGCCGGCTGTTAAGTAGGTACACTATAATTTCTCTTTTGCATTGCTATCATGTTTACATAAAATATTGATAAAATCAAAGTCCAAGACAAAGATAACTATAATACATAAGGCAATGTCATAGTGATCGGTGCAAACAACTTATCCAAACAACAAATATACACTCAGTAAAATGTACGAGGCCATTTTCATAATAGTCATTAAAGTGAGAAGTTTTACTTTCTCCTCTTAAGACAGAGTGAACTTCTAGTGTACAAACATGCATTTTAAACAAATGAAGCTCACCAATAATAGATTCTCCTTCTCTAACACTTACATGTCAAATCAAATATGAAACTTGATTTAAAAAAGAAAAGGAAACTGATTAAAGTACAAAACAGCACCAAGGACACACTGTAATCCTCTTTGTTGTGTAAAATCTACAAAAGGCATTGGTTTAGGCAAACGATTAATCCATTGTGTATGGATCCACTATGTAAACATCACTGAATTGCATTTGATAGTCACCGTATTGTCCGAGGTCCTGATTTCAAAGGAAATGCGTGCTTCAGAGAGAGAGTGTATAAACCAGTAAGTAGTTACTGTAATATGGAGATGCTTGAGGAAGTATTAGCAGGAACATGTAGGACACATTAAGTACGCCAGCCCTTTCATACATACATTCTGACAGACTCATGAGATGACTACTGTTAGTTGCCTCAATTGTTCCACATATACCTAGACCTTGGCTTAACTCATACTGGTTTCTAGTAATGCCCTAAACTCTTAAATTCTTAACAATCGTGTCTTGAAGGAACTGGCAGGTTTACATTTCACTGGAATTGGACCTTATATGATCACGTGACAAATAAAAACTGAACTGATTAACTGACTTGAGTCACATAAAGTTGTATGCAAGAGTCAAATTAAATATCTACATTAAGTGCACATTGAAAAAATGTTAGAAAATGTGTGACAATGACAATGAGTATGGCTTTAAAATATTAGTACATAGTATTTACAAATCAAACCATGGCTGACAGAGTGGATGCTGCATGCCATCCTCAAGACATTTCACTCGGGGGTGCGGATGCTGAGAGGTCAGGTAGAGGTGTGTCGCTGTGGGGTGGCCTCAGTTTCATGGTGTTGAAGAAACCCATCACCTGACCCGGGATTTCTGCCAAGACGCTCTGAGCAAGCGCTTCTTGAGGACACTAGAGGAGCAGAGACAGAGTCACAAGGTGAGAGTGACAAACACTTGTACATGAATTTGGAGGAGATAGCAGGGACACTAAATAGAGCAACCAAATAAAAGAAGCAGGGATGAACAACAGGCATCTGAGTATTACATGATGAATATTTAGTTATTATTAGTATGATTAGAAGTATGTATAGCACAGTGTTGAAACAGGGAGAACCTCTGGAGTATACAGTAGAGATGAAACGGTATAAAAATGTCATAATACACTCATAGTGACCAAAATTATCCCAGTTATTAGTATTGTCACAGCATTATTAATATGTGATGAGAATGTCCCAAAAGTATTGACACTAAAACTGAAATAATTTCACCAAATTTTACAGTGAAAACCACAAATAAAATTTGCAGCGCTATGCACTTTTCATTTGCATGAAAATTAAAATGATAATATCTAATATGTTAACATATGAAAACAAAAAAAAGGGGCCTGTCTATGAGATACAAGCCCGAGTGTCTGCGTCACTGCATATGAGGACAAGGGACCGGTAGCATCACTGAGTTTACTTGCTACACACCCACTTTACAAACCTGGCAACAGCAAAACAAACATAAACTGCATGCTGCACCTGCATGTGGGAGACTGTTGCAAACTCTGGTTGATGCTTAGCATAGCATCAGTTTTTCAAAGCATGGTAATCAAACAGAGTTTTAATGATAATCAAAATTTATTATGGGGATTCTAACTGTTGGGAATTGTGTCGCGGTTTATCATGAAAGCAATAACCATTTCATCCCTAGTATACAGATAAACGATGCACATTCATGTGCAAACAGAGTGATGTTTCAACACTGACAGCTGCAACAGGTCGCCAGTTCATAGCAACTGCTTATGTTCCTATGGTTAGAATATGATTTACTAAAAACTAGCCCAGGAATGCTCTCTACAAATGTTCCTGTAGTAACAGGTTATGCTAGTGTTGTGCTAATGAGTTCAGTGTCTACACTAGTTACTGTACAGATTAAAGAAGTGTAGTGTAAACATACTTCCCAAAACATATAAATGGTATTGGTATGTATTTTGATCTTTAAACATGAGGAAATATTTTATTACTTTCTAGCAGAGAGAACCCATACTGCTGTCATAACTATACAGTATTTATACGGCTACAGCCAGTAGCCTGTTGGTTGACTTTAACACATAGACTGGAAACTGTATCATATGTTTATCAGCTGGTTTCCTACATATTTTCCATATCAAAACTTTATACTTTTCCAGACCCAAATTACCAGACTTCAAGGTCGATTTTTCATGTCAGGTTTGGTTGGGCCAAAAATGCTTTTTATGCCTCTTTTTATAATTAAGAGCCAAAACTAATTTGAAAATAGTAAAAAAAAAATGTAATTTTCACAGCGTCTGTGCCCCTCTTTTACTCACGGTATCAATGGAAACGATGATGTGTGCAGCTATAAATGTTTCCTTAGTCAGTTTACTTGATAACAACTCATCAAATGTACTGATAACTACATCAGTGTATCACTGATAAATGTCAACAAGTCAAGGTCAGTCTGGCCCGCACCCGCTCAAACAGTGGTCAACATTTTAATTGTGCTAAAAAAAAACTCTGCTTGTATGATCAGTTTATTTTTAGAAACTCTAAATTTAATATTTTAGAAAACAGAATAGGGGTAAAAGTCTGGAAACACAAATATTTTTTTTCCATACTTATCCCAGCCCCCAGGAAACCTGCTCAGCCTTGCTTCCAATTTTCCCCAGTAGCCACTTGCGGCTAAAAAATCCCTGCTGCCCAAAAAGCATTTCTCCATAGCCACCACTGTAAAAGACATGTCTGTACAACTGTTGACAGGAAACCTCGAACTGCAAATAAGGTAAATTATGACTCTCTCTATTATGATTTTTTTTTTTTTTTAACTTTTTTGTAAATCTTTCCTTGAGCTGAGAAGAGCAATTTAATAATCTACGACATCATCACAATATACATCCATGAGACGAGCAAGAACTTGCAGTCAGGATATTCAGTGGGCTGTATACTGCGAAAGTAAATCCGGAAGCTGTGAAGTTTTTTTTGGCGTATGCACCGGCCGCAATATCTAATTATTGTTTTAATTCTATGACTTATCCAGACCTGGAAATTCAGTTAACTAACATTTCTACTATTCCACACTGTGAAGGAACCCTGTATCTGGTTTCTTTAATCTGTACAAAAACCGATGTGTAAAAACATTTGCATATAACATTGCAGTTACATGGAGCATTAGACTTTTTCTTGGCTCTGAGCGGTTGCCAGGCAACCAGCAGAGACTCCAGGAAGTTTCTGCTCACTGCCAACAAATAGTCTTGCATTAATCCCCCTGTGAGAGCATTCATGAGTTAGAGATTTCAACAGAGTATGTCCACAGACCTTCAGTGCATGATGACATAACGTGAGGCATACTGTGAAGTGGACAGGATATAAAAAAACCCCTGGAAAACAGGGTGGTTAGTTAAGCTAACTAGGTTGTGTAATTATGCCTCTGGTCAAAATCAAATCATACAGCATTGAATCAAAGGTGGGGAGGAAAGAGGGGAATGAGGTTTGTTGGGTACTGGGGGTACTCCTACATTTCTAGGAAGGACTGGGTTCGCTGGGGGGTTCGTTGGGGGGCTTCAGGTCAAATAAATTGAAGAAGGAGGCCACTTGGTCAGGCAACTCTGCCAGTACGCTTTGGGCAAGTGCTGGAATGCCTGCCTGAAATTAGATGTTCAGACATTCGTGCATTATTTAAGGATTTTTAAAGACTTAAGAAGCTTAGGTGGTGCATGCCATCAAAGACTTTGCTTTATGATACAACTTACATCACGGAACTGCCTGAAAGGCACAAACTGCACAATGTCTCGCATGGCAGCCTCGCCTGTGGCAGAGCGTAAAATTCCATCGTCTCCATCCAGGAACTCCATGGCATCGAAGTCTGCTCCCCCTACTCCAACAATGATGATCGACATGGGCAGGCGAGAGGCGTTGACGATGGCACTACGTGTCTCATCCATGTCTGTGATCACTCCGTCAGTGATGATCAGCAGAACAAAGTATTGCTGTGAAACATTGAAATAAGGGGGAACAGCAGAAACAAAATGAAGTGGAAGCGCTTTTCACCTTCACTGATTGATACTGTGTGGAAAAGAAGAACTAAAATGATGTTGTCCCTGTTTAGTGGCTATTTCCAAATCAAAACTACAATAACAAACATTTGCACACAACAGCAACAATTACAGCATTCTGATTGATTTTAGACTTCCAGTAACTCACAGAGGCAGTTTCCTGCTGCATGGCTTGCCGGCCAAAATGGGCTACATGGTTGATGATTGGGGAAAAGTTTGTGGGACCGTAAAGCTTCACTTGCTGCAGACACTGCTGGTAGGCATGGACCACACCCTCTACACCTAAAAACAGACACACAGGTAAACAGAACTAAGTCTTACAGGATTATTTCACACATATTTCCACTTAATTCAGCACCACTGAAAATGGACAGCACACTGCAACATGATGATCAATTTATGTTAGAGAAATGATTGGTATTTTCTGTACAACTTTTTCAGTGATTGATACACTGTTATTTCTATCTACAACAAAACAGAGACATGCTGCAAATCCATTTTTGCTTGCTAAATGACTCGGACACCTATTGATTATCACAATTGTTGTCTATAAATACTTAGGTGACTGACTAATCAACTGATCAAACATGTTTCCACAACTCGTTGCACAAGTTACATATCTGCTTTGAACACCCCATGCCAAAACTTCAGTGGAGGATCAAATGATGCCAGTCTCATGTTATACTGTGCCAAACGACATCTGTGAACAGTCAAATGCCACGTGTCACAGTCTGTCACACCGAACACACAACTGTGTATATTTTTACCTGCACAAAACGGATCTGATGGGTTGAAGTTAATGGGAAACTCATGGCTGACCTGCAAACACAAACAACTATTAATCAGGATCCCACATCAAGTAGACTTGAATCACATCGATCCAAGACAAGCTTTTTTTGCGCTAAAGAATGTAATGATCACATGGAGAGAGGCCTTTACAAATATCCAAGCATGTTTTAATTAACACAAACACTCACATGCCATGTAGGAGGGATCTTGGCTCCAAATCCAAAAGCAGGGAACATCTTGTCACTACAGAAAGTGAAACGAAACAAGTGTTATTGTTCAAGTAAGTTGACATACAGAAAGGATGAGACCACAGTTGGACAGAAAAAGCTCCAAAAACACACAACTATGCTTAGATGGTTCATGGTGTACTATTCCTCTACTTTGTTAACCAACATAATACCATACTATTACTACATAAAACCAATATCTCTGTACCTGTCATAGTCCTGGATGACATTTCCCACTGCCCAGATAGCGGCCAGGTACTCATTATAGCCCTGAGGGTTGATGTAATGGAGGGACTGAGGGGTTCTGGGATCCCCGTTGGAGCCTGTGAAATCAATAGCAATCTGGCCCAGAGGGATGGGTAATAAAAGAAAACAAAAAATAAGATAATGCTTGATAACATGATAAAAAAAATGTTTCTTGAACACATTAAATCCTCAAACAAACACTGTAACTAAAAAAAGATAAGTGGTTTTTTTTTGTTTCTTCAAAGATGCATAAAAGGATTAAAAAATGTGTAGTACTCACAGTGAAGTTAAGCTGACAGCCGCCCATTATGTAATCCAGGAAACTATACTCCTTCACTGTCTGAAAATAAATATTGGTGACACAAAGTCATTGAACTGTTTAAAAGAAATAATGTAACCACATATATGCTGAGGTACTGCACTGTGGTGTTGTTTGCACATTTACTTGTATTATTTCAATGTTACAACACATAGCGAGATACAAACTATTGTATACATCTGCATACGGTGAATGGTATTGTGCCTTTCTTGTCTTCCAACTA
This sequence comes from Epinephelus fuscoguttatus, assembly GCF_011397635.1. Taxonomy (NCBI): domain Eukaryota; kingdom Metazoa; phylum Chordata; class Actinopteri; order Perciformes; family Serranidae; genus Epinephelus; species Epinephelus fuscoguttatus. The sequence continues at coordinate 30,182,121 of NC_064772.1, read as the reverse complement.
CTTAGAGCGCTTTTTTACCCTACAAGTCACATTCATTTTTTCACACACACAATGTCTGAATGTTTAGGAGGGAAGTGTGCTCATTAACCAACATCGCTGCCGGATTGCCTACCTCAATAACTTCATATGACAAAGCTCATGGCAGTGAGTCCCAGTGGTGTGTGCATCACTTTTTAGTGTCCTCTGGAAACAGTTTCTGCTGTGAGCTCCATGCAGTACTTTTTCTAAATGCTGTGCATGTGTTGTCAAATTGATAAAGATGTTTCTTCAGGTGCTCGTGTTGTGTCTATTTGCATATCTTCCTAATTTGCAGAGTACTAAAATACTAATCAAAGAAAATAATAAGTTCATACAAAAAAAGAAACCACAGTACCTTGCATTTCTTTATTACGATAACCCCAGAGTTTTTGTATCCTTTCTTCTTCTGTTTCTTCTTACTGTTGATGCATTCAAACTCGGCCTGAGAGAAGCAAAAACACACCACACACGTGTCAGGAACAATATGTACATTTTTACACTTTAAAAATGCCAGTCAAGCATCACCAAATGCTTTTAATGAAAAAACAAGTAGGAGAGATACACTGTTTTGTCTATGCTTACGGAAAATGTCAAATCTGGGACATACCCATGCAAAAAGATAAGGCAAATAGAGCTCACCGCATATGTTTGTGATGCCTGCTGAATTGCACACAGTGAGGTCTCAAAGGATCCAATAAAGTCATGAGATCCACTGCTGTTGTAGTCATAGCAATCTACCTGGAATACACAGACAGTTCGGAGAAACGCCACAAATCCAGTCAATTCTCTTTAGAAAATGTATTTTTATATCCAACTGATAAACTATCATCAGTGTGTGAAAATCAAAGCAGATGAGACAAAAGCATGCTTTGGGAGTGAAGATCAAATGTAAGGCAACACCCTGATATTAAGATATCAAACAGAAAAACACACACAAGCCTCCTAATAGTCAGAAGCGTACAGGTCCCACTACCTCCTTTAGTGCAAGACACACAGAGTACCTGCTCAGAATCTGCACACTGCAGCTTCTGAGTTCCTTCAGTGTTAAGAAAACAGGCAAAGACAAACAGATCTAGACACAGCATGGAGCAACCAGTACATATTAGACAAACTGTGTGACGCTACAGTCAGTCTACAGGATGACTAACTAAGAAAGCTTATGAATAATTAAAAAAAGGGATCCATCTTAATGGAAAGCGTCTACTTTCTAGGAAATTGGCCCGTTGGTTGACTTACTTGTTGATACATAATCAATATTTGCCAGGTAATTTAAAAAAAAATCAATATTAGGGATCGACCAAGTCTTGGCACAGATGCAATACTCAGCATTTATACAATTGCTTTGGCTCTGATGCTTGGTTACACATCACACCTATCAACACTGACAGATAGTGTGACGGGCAAAGGTGAACGCAGATGCAGACTGGAGCGAGCAGAACTGTGATTTTAACATAAGGCAGCAGATATTACTGATGTTATAATAAACATCATATTCTTCTACACTGTTGTTTTTAAAACAGACCAGTGTTTCCACTGGTAACATTCTGCTGTTAGTAACAGTACTTACTACGAGAGTTACAAGGAAAGGAAGAGGGAGTGAGACTGCGCCTGGATGCGGCAAGAGATGTGACCAGATGATCCATTTTGTAAAGATACAGGGCAGTGACAGAAAGTACAGACATTTCATACACCAGATGTATATGACTGAGACCTTCCCATACGCATTCAACTCTGTTGGCCCTGCTCATTTGATACAGTTGTCACCCTGTTTGTCACTGTAGAGAATCGAGTCTGCAGTGTAGTTCATGCACTTTACTGATGAACCAGAGAACTGTAGAGTAACACTGTGCTTTATGATCAAAGGAAGTTTTTGTATTGTGTCAGAACTTCCCTCCCCTCTCTCTGAATGGATGCAAGGTATAAAAGTGCAGTGTGGGAATGTAACACTCAACCAACACTATGAAAGGCAGTCTGCAGTACATGCAGAAAACGTTTCAGCACAGGATGGGCATTGGCTCATATTTTGTTTTTAGATAACTTTAAATGTTTTACAGATAATGTCCAAAGAGTTCTCTTCTGTAGCATTTAAGGGTCTGTGCACATGCCACGTCTTTAGCCGCCTGGAAAACGTGAGATCGGACGCTGGCCGCTACTTTGGTGCCTTTTCTGTGCCAGCTTTCAAAATAAGGACACAAAAAAGGCGGCATGTGTAGGGCTCTTAATAGAACACATGCTTAAAGGAGTCAAAACAAAGTTTTCTTCTTAACTGCTTATTTATATGGGTTCCAAATATCTGTTATCTGTCTCATTGATTACTAATTATCGGCATCAGCTCTGAAAAAAACATATTGATCGACCCCCAATCCATATACTGAATGACTGAACGCCACTAGTGCCGACAGAAAAATGTGTTACTTTTCATCATGTGGCCTAAAAATGTATATATTTCATATGCTTGAACAATAAAGTATATTTAATATTAAATACCTGATGAAGCCAGATTTTTTTTGTGATCAACGACACATGAGATCACAGTCTACTATCACACATAGGCTTCATATCCTGTGTTAAAAAGGAAATTAGTAAGTTCACAGTATATTTTCTTTGTATTGTATCGACTGCGCTGGATATCCTGACTTATAATTTAGCTTGACACACACTCCATTTTGAATTAATGCTTGTGCTCCATTGTGTTACTTAATAAACACAATGGAGAAGTTCAAAGAAAGTTAATGGTTAACTAGGGACACAGGATGATTGTGGTGATGACGCTCTCATCATTTAACAGGTAAGTTGACCAACGAGCCAAACTCCTCTTTTTTTTTACGCAGTCCTTTAAGATAGATTTAGATGCGTCAAGGACTTTGGCCTGTCCTGTCACAGACACTGCATCCTTCACGTGAAGAGTACTCACGTTGGAAACAGTACACTCACTTGCACTGTAGAGTGGAAAGCATCTCTTCCTGACAAGTGTGCTTTTACGGGTTAGAGGGTGGAAACAAAAAACAACATACATAAACTAATACTAAAATGCATTTCCTTATTTGCAGAAGATAATCACACCCTTAGATATATACAACAAGATGCAAGCATTAAAACACAGGCAGGGTTCCCACTGTGGCCTTGACCCGGCGTTTCCTTGATCTTACATGACAAACGTAAAATGCTTCAATGATCAATGTCGATGTTCAAGAAAAACATTTTGCCAAATCTCACAGGCCATTCAATGAAGCTAATCCAACACTCACAGTCATTAGTAGGTTATAAACTTTTACATTTGGAGAAAAGTTCCAGGCAACTTTTTATATAAGCATACACAACTAAAGCCAGAATGAGACGGGAGGGATTATTTAATTTCCTCCTAATAGCAACCCTTCAATGAGGACATGCAGCGTGAAAGAAGACAGAAGAAAAAGGCTGTCCTGTCATCAGTCACAATGCGTTACAGTCCAGGTGTAAGTGTGTGTGTGTACCTTTATACGTTTCTCCACGTCACCTCCACATAGCGACTGCATCGGGATGCGGAACGGTCTCCACACTGGGTTTAGGGTGTTTTTCACCATCTGTATAACAGCACAGATTAAAAACAACTTGTATACACCTTGTAGTTGTGGCTTTATTTGCCCATGCTCTGCCCGAGAACCCATAGACTGGATAGCATGGTACTCAATGAGTATATCTGCACCTCTGTCCTGTGAGCGAGCTGCCATCCAGTTTCTGTCTGCTTGTGGAATTCCAGGAAAGGGTCAGACTTGCCCCAGAAATCCTGGAAATAAGTGAGAACGTGCAGGTGATCAAATGAACTACTTAGTAATTAGAAAATGCAAAATTTCAGAGTGTTTTTCTAATCATAAAAACTTATCTCCAGTAGCAAAAACCACAGTAGCAATTCAGATTTTTTTTTAACTCCAGTAGGATCATCTACAATATTTTATTATTTGTAAATTCGTAAACAAAATTCAGATACTCAGGATACCTTTTTATCCAGTTTTCTACCGGCAGCTTCAAATTCCACCACCCTGTTGTCTGTTCTTTCTTCAGCACATATCTACAAAAACATGAAACAGCACTGTGTTGAAAAATGACACAAAAGTGCAAATACACCAAGAAACAAATGGACACTTAAAATCAAATATCCTTAAATGCTCCAAATGTCATCGCCAATCTAAACAATCATAACTCACAGTGATGGTTCCTTTCCCTGCTGGTCTCTTGTCCTTCATGACAAGTGGTCTTGTTAGTTTCCTTGAGGACACAATCTGGACACAAAAACACTTTTCACTAAAAATGCCACAGCCCAAACACCACTTCAAATGATAATTCTTGGAGAAAGAAAAGCACTAATATGTGTTTAACCCCAATGAAGAGAGAGAAGCATAATGAGTAGGAATTTGTGATGATTTTTGTAGTAAGCAAAGGGGGCTAACCTGTCCCAAGGTACACTCCAGTTCTCCAAGGAAGTCCGCATCTTGCAGACTGTGGTTATCACTGTCAATGTCGTACACTTCAAACCTCAGCTTCTGCACCATCTCAAAGTAGTAATCGATGACAAAAGTCTTGGAGAACTTGGGATTAAGGCAGTTTTTGATTTTCTCCGTCCGGCCAATCTACAGATACATATTTCACAGTCAAGGACTTTTTTTGTACATAGCGTCTGTCAGACACACTTTTGACTCAAAGCAGCCTGGCACTTAAATTTCCACAACAATGACAGCAAATATAGTTAAGTTATCCCAGTACTGGAAATACTTCAAATTCTGAAAAGTGAAAATAATTCTGGCCTTTAAACCTACTTACTTCACACCAGTGAGGCCCTGAGCTGTTCATGTGAAGCACGCACAGAGGGTCAGACTTTGAGAAGGTATCCATGTCGAGCAGATTGTCACAGGAGATGCTCAGTGCCACCTTGGTCATACAGTCACTGACCGCTGGCCCCGGGGCTCCTACTGCTGCCATCACAGCCAGGAAGACACACACCTACTCACACACAAACTGAAGAACAGAAACACAGATCTTAGAAAAATGGAAGGGAGCATTTAACATTCTAACTCCCATAGCCATCCAAGTTGTAATTGAGCCATGACTTTGAACCCCATCAAGCTTGGTCAAATGACTGGCTTGTAAAGTCTGCCTTTTCCTCCGCTCCTGATTCATGGAGTCAAACTATGCAAAGTTTAAAACCATGATCACAAACCACTGTTTATGAATGTGTAACTGTTTTCACTGATTTTCTGTTTTTATCTTGTGTTCTGTAGGCTTTTCCCTGTTTTTAATTTTGTATTTTATGTTGTGTAATCACTTTTGACTTGTCTGTCACTCGATGTCACTGTGAATAAGAGCAAACTTAATTTTTCAAACTTATACTGACAGCTGCAGTTTCATTTAGTCAGTTTAGTCCAAGCAGTCTAGCTCAAAATAGGGCCCAACCCAGGAGAAATTGCAAGAGTAGTGTGTCATAATTTTTACTGGTCCAAATACACTCCTGCGTCATATATAAAAGGATACCATCATGGATTTAGTGGGACATTCTGTTTAAAGGTCAAAAGCAAAGTGTAAGCGTTTTACAGTGACACAGTCTGGGTAAAATGGTGTTAATATTGGAGGGTCTGTGTACACCTAGCACAGTATCCCTCCACACTGCTCCTACCCAACAGTCAGGATGGGGTAAAAGCAGAGCATGAATTTCCCTATGGGGATCAATAATCAATAATCAATAATCATTTCCCAGGGGGATTTTTCAAGTATCAATCAATGCAGGGGAAAGCACAATGATACTGATCTACCAAGGCGGAGAGACAATCAGTCTCAATCACAATAAGAAACACTTAAATAATTATATATACAGCAAAATGACTATCTACCCTCCACCCTGCCATGTTTCACAGCTTCAGAGTGTATCATCAGGTTCAGAAATGGATGGGAAACTTGCTACCACCGGGGTTGGAGGATCCAAGACTCATGCCACATTCCCATTGATTCTGGCCAAAGCCCTGCTCATTATTTCTTGTTGGAGCTTGTGCACTGAAAATGTAAGTCAGGATGCCAAACTTTGTGCCGTAAATGCCAATATCGAGGACTTAATTGCTACCTTGCCTGTTCAAACTGTACAGGTGTTTGCCCAAATATGGTAGCATAAGATTATATATAGGCCTACAGTCAAGGTATGTTTCAAACTTGGTCTCATTTAATGTTTCAGTCTGAGTGCTAATATGCATCATGGTTTTCATGGGGGGGAAACATATTACAAAGACAAGTTTGTATGTGCAGAAAATTCAGTGATAATATGATTTCTAGAACACCCTAGAAACCAATGTATAGACATAAAGGATATTAAAATAGCATGTTAGCACGGGGATTCTTAATAAACAATTAACAATGTTCAGAGGCAGAGATATGCACTTCTTTGTGTGATGCTGTGACACAAATGCCCCAGATTTTGACCCCTAAATTTACCTTGATCCACTAAGTATACAATGGCATACTTTAAATATATTATTTGGACAGCCCGCTCGGGTCAAAAGATACAGACGACACCGTCCCAAAGGCCAAGGGGGGCCATGAAAAGGTCTATGGTTGACCTTTAAATTGGATTAAGCACAACAGTTTAATCACTGACTTGAATCACTGTTATAAGTGTTATAAGTGTTTTTATTACTTATATATTATAAGTTATATGTATCTACATGATAAATAAATGTATTCTAATCACTAAAACACATTTCAGCATGCCATCTGATGCTCCCACCCCCTGCAGGTATTGTGAAATGGTTCAGTCCATCTGACAGAGTGGGTCAGTTGCGTGATGCGCAAAAGAAAAAGTCAGGGTACAGAGAGAACAAGACAATGAAAGGAGCAGAGAGGCAATGGGCAAATGTCTGGCAAAAGAAATGTGAAGAAGCAGCAGATATGACAGGCAGAGCTTATGGTGAGAAGTGAGGCAGAATAATTTTTAGCAAAACAAAATCTCTCGTATCAGGCTCAGTTTTAAAGCTACAGTGAAGACACTGGGACACTGGTATCATATCAAATGACACGATCTAAGGCATCCATTGGTACCAACCATGTTATGCTATCTTGTCGGAAAGGGGGCCAAATAACGCTCCAAAATTACGCTAAATTTTGGCAAGAAAAAAAGAAACATTGCCCTATTTAAAATGTGTATTTAAATATTTGTGCATACTGGGGTCCCTAAACAGTCTATACTCTTTGCACTGTTTCACTTCAGTATGCAATGTGAGCATTATTTGATTAAAGTAGCCTCACTTATTGACATGGACGTCATACTGTTACCCACAGCAACAACAAGCATGGCTGAAAGTGAAAGTATTACAGACTCTGCAGTGGCTCCAAAAAAAGGAGCGGCTTCAGTAGTGTGGAATTAACTGTCAGGGACAACGTCTCTCCCTCTCCTCTCATGTTGTGCACACAGGAGTCGGTGTCATCAAGTGATTTTGTCATAAACCTTTGGTAATGTAGACCTCATGGCTCAACAAAAAACAACAAACATGTGACTGTGTGATAGTTGTGGTATCATAACAGCCTGTCACAGGTTACAGCGTGATGATTAGAGGACAAATGGCAGAGCATAAAGGTCCAGGTGGAAAAAACAACAACTCAATAATTAGGATTAGGATTTTACTAAAAGAAGGAAATCACTTGTTGATTTATATATATACAGATCCCAGGGGACATTTTTGTATTTGGGAGCTGTTTAAATGTGTTATTTGTGGTAGATTTTATTTTGTTTAACTATTAATATTGTAACGGAATCTGAATCTCACTCTGAGTTACTGTTGTTTACAAACTAAAGAAATGAGAGATCATTTTTGTTTAGTTTTTACTGAATATTTGAGGGAAACTGTAAAACTATATCACTTATTTTGTTGCAATTCTTTTTTCTTACATGAATAATAAAATATTTTTTGACTTATTCAAGAATATCATTATTGCAAAGATACCCTGAAATACTGTGATATTATTTAAGGGCCATATCGCCCATCCCTTCCTATTTGGTCACTTATGATTTGCGCTTTTGAATAAACACCTTGCGGTCATTTCCTCAATCAGTGTTTGATTTGACTTTTCTGTAATCATTCATTTGAAGGCTTTTTTTCAGCCCAGGACACACATGTGGAAACATGATTAATTTTGCACAGTGGTATGTGATTGTGCCCCTCCCCCCTTGGCATGAGTGTGAATGAAGAGCCCACTTTGGCAAATGTTGTCCCACTCTTGATGTGTCCTAATGGCTGGCCTATATTTGGATGCCCCCACGGATCACAAAAAATCTTGAAAGATAACTATGCTATTCTCCCCGGGTGTGGAGAACAGACTGTCTGGATAGGATAGGACTAGTTTAGCTATCTCAGTGTGCAGAGTCTGGCAGCTGACACGCCCAGTTAACTTCATGCCCATGAACCAAGCAAACACGCCAAACTGCATTCAAAGAACATGCTATTCATTGTTTGATAATTAATAAAAGTACTGTTTGTATAACACAAGGAGATTAGATGATTCGTACGGGTTGTTTGGTAAATTCGGCCAACACATTATGCACTTACTGCCCCTTTAGTTTCAATAAAATGTAAGATTTAAATGAAGCTACGCGCAGTGCCAAACAGCGGTGGGGGTTTTCCTGGCTATCCTGTGGATGAGATCGTCCAAGACTGGGCTAGCGTTAGCTGAAGCTTTCGATAACGTTACGTGTCAAATCAAAGTAAAACATTAACTTTGATTATGTGGTCAGTCCATTATAAAGAGATCTGACTTATGTTACGTAGTTATTTAAAGTAAATTTGATGGAAGGAAATCTAACGGACCGAGCTGTGGGGGCATAACGTTACTAACATAAACGTCTAAACGTTAGCTAACGTATATTTAACAGTTACACTGCTGTCAAATATACAACGTAAGAGTGTTACGGGGTTTTTCTAACGTTAGCTTATGTTAATTTGAACGAGCTAACGCCTTTTAAGTAAAACATAGGTAACGTTACGTTGACCGTTAACGTTACATTCCCGTAAGTAAGCAAGTAGTAACGTTAACTAATAAAACCGTCATGTTTAACGTTATATATTTATGGTGACAGCGAAAAAAACATAATGTAAAAGGGAGTCTTCGTACCTTGTTAGCTCGCTGACGTTAGCTGGGAGTCCTCTGTGGTTTGATGTGTAGCAGTGACACAACCGTGGAGAGGGAGCTCGCGCTACGGTGGGCGGTGCCTGGTGCGCTCGATTCCAGTTAGGGGGACACCCGTCAGTCAGAGCAGAGCAGAGCATAACGCTCATCATTTTTATCATTTTGTAGTATTTAACAAAATATAGAGAGCAGCTAGTGACGTATAATCCATCTTTAGGCTTACAAAAGGTCCACAAACACAGCTACAAAAGTGGAGATTTGATTACATATGAGAGAAGTGGGATTGTGTTACACTTTGAGAAAGTAATGCAATGAAACCAAAGGCCTTTCACTCATACACAAAGCCTAAAACCAGGATTTAGTCAAAGCTGATGTAGTCAGACATAAAGAGAGCATCCCTGAGACCCCAGCTTTTATTTGGTATGCATTTTTAATTTCTGACTGGAATGTAGGATGTCATAAGTATAAAAAGATGTCTTCTTTTTTTTAGTAGTTGCAAGCATGTAATAGATTATAGAACAGTTTATTTTGATACCTGAACATTGTTGTGCCAAAACAAAATTACAAAAAATGCAACAGCTGTTTAATGTGTTGTGACTGTGAGGGTTAGAGGTCATTGCTCAGGTCCAAAACTGATCTAATGGGTTATTTTCAATGGCCGAACATGGATGTGCAAAAACAAAATTGCAAACAATACAGCTTATTTAAAAACCTTGTGATTTATGCATTTTGTAACTCTCTATTAAAGTTTCCCCGCTTTGTATTCCAGTCTGCAAATGTCCTTTTTTCCTGTAGGAACAGTCCGTCACATATGTAATTGCCCTGTGTGAAATGCTGGGATAATACAATAATAAAGTCCCAGTGTCCTCAAGCGAGTACTTCCTAATTAACAGCATTTTAGCTCATTACTATTACTAAAGTTGATAACATTTGTATGCCATATCAAACAGACATAAAATTCTAATCAGATTTTGTACCTTGCCCACTTTTGTGTCGGGATGAGCTGTAGAATGAGCATAAAAGTGTCCACAAACATAAATAGTTCAACCAAATCTGAACCGGTTTTGTACCTTGTCCACTGTCGTATCAGGATGACAACAGGTCTAAGTTAAGCAGAATGAAGTCTAAGGTCCAGTAAACTCACTGTAATGTCATCATAGGAGGACACAGAGTGTCAGGAGGATATGATTAATAACATTTTTAGTTTGATATGCCATACAAATTTTACATTTACATGTAAAATTTTATCTGTTAGATGCTGTTAATATGAGGTTGCTTATTTGAAAACATTGGGAATTTATCATCAGCTTGCTGAACGACTTTGTGACTTTATTATCCATGACAATGTTTCAGTTTTTATACTTATCAGGTCCTATTAATCCCAAATAGCTAGGAGATAGTAAAAATGCTTACCAAAGAAAAGTTTGGGTCTCAGGAGTATAAAAGAAGCAAAACGTAAAAAAATTATATAAATTATAATTATGATAACATTAAAAATATACATATAAAAAGGCTAAATTAAAGTGCAATTTCAATTAAAAAGGCAGATATGAACATAAAGTCTTTGGCCTGTTTTTAAAAGTAGTTACACTTGGTGCAAATATAAGGTCTTTTATAAGTTTGTTCCAACAATGAATGGCAAAATAAGTCAAAGTAGCAGAACAGTCAGCTGATCAGTTCCTAATGAGTTGGTCAAAAATGTAATTAGATTCTCGGCGAGTGAATGATTTATACACAACCAGCAGTATCTGAAAGTCCATTCTATGACTGACTGGTAACCAGTGCAGACACCTGCTTTCTTAGTCTTGATGAGAACTCCAACAGCTGCATTCTCAATGAGCTGAAGCTGCTTTAGTGTTTTCTTTGAAAGACCTAATACCATTTTAGTCTAACCTTCTTGAGATGAAGGCATGAATTAGCTTTTCTAGATCCAGTTTAGACATGTATCCTTGATGGTTGTTATATTCTAAAGGTGACAATAGGGTGACATTGTTCTTGACTTGAAAATTGAGATCGGAATAAATGACAAAAAAGTTCTGACTTGGTTTGTTGACTTTAAAGAAATGGAGTCAGTGTTTAGCCATTCTTCTCTAGCACCAAAGACAGCTACTTCAGTTTGGTCTTTATTTAATAGAAGAAAAATTAACAATAATAAATAATTAATAAAAAATTATGGTTCACACAGCTGTTTATTTGGTCAATGCATTGATGCAGCAAGTGTATTGGAGCAGTCAGTTTATGAAAGTGCTAAAGTTGAGTATCATCCACATAATTATGATAAGCAGTATTATTGTTTTATAAGATTATGCTTAGTGTTGTGTTTACACCACACATGATGCAAATTTTAACTTCGCTTTACTCGCACAAGTTTGAACACTAGAATATATTTCTGTTGACTCATTTCATACGTGCGAATATCTCACGTCACACGCGCATGAATGGACGAAAGAACTTCCTCTGCGTCATATGTCGCCAGAGGATCTCGGTGCTGATTGGCTATCGCAGCACAAATTGGTTGCTGAAGTTCAGATTTTTCAACTCTTGTGATTAAGATGCAAAATTGTGCTACTCGCTTCATTCATGCCACTTAATTTGCGTATTTCCTGTCATTAGCGTCAAGTACATCGTGCCACCCAGCGGAAACTTGTGTCTAATTGCGTTTTTATGTTGACTCTACATGTAATTCACTCACGTAAACTTTTTCATTCACACCTGGTGTAAACACAACATAAAGAAGCATGCACAGGTTAAAAAACAGAGGTCCAAGAATGGAGCCTTGAGGAACTCCAAATGTCATGCTAGGTCGATCAGATATGTAGCTGCTGGAAACAAAGTATTCCCTGTCTTGTAGATAGGACTTAAACAGCTTTGATGTATTTACAGAACATGTTGAGTAGTGATAGTTGCTTCAGGCAGAGATCCAAACAGGAATGGGATCATTTGTAGGTTGAGAGGTTCCTGATCTTGAGTCTTCTTACAAATCCTAGCTTGAGAGGAATCCAGTGGGATTGCATTTCACCAGTACCTGATACACTTACATGTGTCAAATAAAAACTCATTGATCAAATATCTGTTAAGTACATATTAACCAATGTTGGGACATGTTTGAAAATAACAATGACTATGGCTTTCTGCTATTGTTACATAGTATTCACACATCATTGCAGGCTGGATGTTGCATGTTGTCCTCAGGAGACATCACTGTGGAGGCAGATGCTAAGAGGTCAGGAGGAGGTCTGTCACTGCAGGGTGGCCTCAAACCCATGGTATTGAAGAAACTTGCCACCTGAGCTGGGACTTTTGCCAAGATGTTCTGAGCAAGCACTTCATGAGGACACTGTAGAGAAGCAGTAGAGACAGAGTTACGAGGTGAGAGTGATAAACAAAGCTCTAGCAAAAGTTCAGTCAGGAAGACAATACTTTTCATGCTCATCCTCAGAGTCAGCAGCCACCACCACCACCAGTGTCTGGACTCCTGGGGGGGATTCATCCTGTTGCCATTCAGATGTCCTTCGATCACAAAATATCTCCCTCTGGTGTCCAAGCGCAAAAGACTTATGTTAAATCTTAATCAGCACAAAGCATCTGTTAATCTGTACACTCATATTCTGTATTAAACATTGTCTTTACATCATTCGTCTGTGTCTCCTAATTGAAATACATATACGTGATGTAGAGGGAGACAGTAGGGGAACTAAATGTAGCTATAGATAAACATGGCATATTTTTGTGCAAACAGATGTTTCAACACTGACAGCAGAAGCACTCTACTATTTTACATCTTATCCTACTGCCAGTCTTAAAGCAACTGCTCATGTTCCCATGGTTACGGGCCTAATAAAAAGTTTGTCAGAAGCTTTGAAAAAAAACTTTCAAGCTTTTAAGCTTTCTATAAAGTAAATATATCATTTTAATAAGGCAGTTGAGCTGCTAAATTTCTGCAGTGATGGCTTGGCTTGTAAGAAACCTACAAGCCACTGAAGGGCTGCTGTGCCGGTACTTTGCAAATTGACGCGTCGCCTTTGTGCAGCATGTCAGTGGAACAGTTCACAGTTCAGATTTAGGCACACTCAAGAGAATTTATCTTTAGACCAACAGGCCTATCCACAGTTTGGAAGGCGATCTGCAAGCACTTATGTATATCCATTAATAACTTACATGCAAACAAACAGATGACTCCATGGCATACTACATGTGGCGGTAAAGAAGCTGTGTGCCTGTTCCAGTATACAACACACCCCATCTGATTACTCCTTCACTTGTTGTACTTTCCATATACCACCTACTGTCCAAAGAGGGAACTACGACAAGTGAAAAACATACCTCACAGAGACACTAGTCTCGCCACCAGACAGTCAGAGATCTCCGCCTTCTGATAGTTAAGCAAAGCATCTAAAGACTGGCTTGTGAGTCTACAGAGATACATACTAATGAACACAATACAAAAATGGCTCCAACACACCAGCCCCTGATTGTTGAAGCAGGCAAACATTAGATTTAAACTCAAACCCAAGGAGCCAAAATGGATGTAACATGTATACAACTGTATGGAGACAAAACAGACCATGTATACACCAAGCCGTGTTTGAGTTGAAGGTCAATATTTGACTGTCCAGCCCAAAGAGCTTGCAGCCTTCTACAAAAGACAAAACTCTTTGTTCGCAGATGCACAGAGTGCATAAAGCCTTTCTTTTCTTAGAATGTTTCCAGAAATCTGCCAAGCAGCCGAGAGCCACAAGGAGCTGCAGAGTGGACCACTAACCATCCGATGTAATACAATTCTTACAGCATATAGGCCATTTCAATGGTTGTTGACAACTCTTAGGGTTCCAGTATGTCAAGGGTTTGGTAGCAATCAACATGTCAACACTGGCCTTTATGTGGGGAATCTGGACATCAGAGAAGAATGACGACTTTGCCAACTCTTCCTGTGTGGCAATACTGCTGGCAATAACAGGCAATTTCTTTTGTGTAAGAACTGCTGGCGGACTGTAAAAGAAATTACCGTTGAGACCAGACACCTCCAAACCTTTCAAGGTGTTAGTTGAAAAAGCCCTTTCCCGTCCAGTAGTGCGCAAAAGACTGCTGGCTCTTTTACTGGTAAAATTCAACTCTTGCATGAGATGTTCTGGACAGACTGTAGCTGTGCTGCCAGGATCCAGAAATGCATAAGTTTGTATTATATGGTGGACTTCACCAAGACATGTAAAATGGACAGAAAGCGTTTGTCCTTACCACCCTTTGTATGACCACATAATTCTAAGGAAGCTGGTGTCACACGTGATGTTTCCTGGGATGTTCAATGTCTTTGCGGCTCCTTGGTGATATGAGAAACAAGCGCCTGTGGCAATCCTTGCCTGCGTCTAATACAGAGGCAGAAAAAAAAACAGCTTTCTTCTTTAGAAAGACAATTTTGTCCCTGTGGTTATTCCCTTTCAGTTGTGGACAGTCTGCCAAAGAATGAATGCTGGGTTGAGCATTTTTGAAGTTGCCGTTTGTCCAATATTCTTCCAGACAGAAAAAAAAAAACAAAAAAAAAAACATGTTTTGTTTATCCCTTTCATCAGTAGGCATTGACTACTACACTCACTACATCATATGCGTGTTTTGCTTCCCCACACAGAATGGCAAGTTTATTCCAAGTGTACATTGAACCTCTGCTACTCTTCTAGCCTTGTGTAATTTATCAATCCAAGTATTTCGTAGTTCCTCTAACTTTTTGTTTGTATGTGTGTGTGTGTGTGTGTGTGTGTGCGCAGCAGCAGCGACCCACCGTCCAACACCGGCACACCATGAGGACAGAAACTGAGGGCTAAGTGGAGATGGAGCACCTGTTGCAGCAAGCGAACACATCATCTGCAGTCATTTGGACTTGACCAGCTGACTTCACTACAAACTGACTGGCCATTCAAACAGGTGACGTGCTTTACGTTTTAAAACCAGCCGCCGGTGATTTGACCAGCTGAGTTGCCGGTGGCACCATCAGGTGACTTCAGTTGAGCTCAGACTGGTCAGTTCATACCACTGCAACTTTTCTCTGCAATGTTCTAAAACGTCTTTGACTCATGGTCGCGAATCTTTACTCTGAACTGGGCTTTAGATACACCTTGATCCTGAATGCCACATGTGAGTTGAAGTGAAAGTGAATGTAGCTACACTTGACTTCTCCTCTGATACAACTCATGTCTCCATAGCATTATACTACTGATATGGAAAGCCCCACCCGGCAAGTTGAAAGGATTTGTTCCTTAGGAATGTGACGTATGAAACCCTGGCTGTCTGAACCACCATTTTTGAGACTGTCTTTGGTCAAATGCAGTTTCAAGTCAGAAATTCTTACGTTCTGGAACTGCCTGAAAGGCAAAAACTGCAGAATGTCGCGCATGGCGGCCTCGCCTGCTGCAGTACGTACAACTCCATCAACTCCACACAGGAACTCAACATCACTCAAGTCTGCTCTCCCTAATTCAACAAAGATGATTGAAATGGGCAGATGAGAGGCGTTGACGATGGCCTTGCGAGTCTCATCCATGTCTGTGCTCAGTCCATCGGTGATGATCAGCAGAATAAAGTATTGCTGTGAAACATCGAAATAAAAGGGAATGACATAATAAATAGTGAATAATGTAGGATTGATCAATACAGCAACAATTACAGCATTCTGATTGATTTTAGACTTCCAGTAACTCACTGAGGCAGTTTCCTGCTGCATGGCTTGCCGGCCAAAATGGGCTACATGGTTGATGATAGGGGAAAAGTTTGTGGGACCATAAAGCCTCACTTTGTGCAGACACTGCTGGTAGGCATGGAGCACACCCTCTATACCTAAAAACACACATGCAGGTGAACAGAAGTAAGTCTTACAGAATTATTTAAAAAATATTTCCAATTAATTCAGCACCACTAGAAATGGAGATGGTCAGTTCAATGACCGAGGACAGAGTGCTGAGCAATTTAAATTTCTGGTTAAATGTTGAAACAAACATTATGTAAGAGAAGTGATCGATCTTGTTGGTACAGTTTTTGCAGTGATCGATACACCATTCATTCTATCAACAATAAAACAGATACATGCTGCAAATCCATTTTTGCTTGCTAAATGACTCGGACGCCTATTGATTATCAAATCTGTTGTCTATAAATACTTACATGACTGACTAATTTACTCTAATGACTAATCTCCGACTCCGATGTCGCTGAAGTATGCTTTTGCTTCTACCGTAGAAGAACAAATGATGCCAATCTCATGCCATAAAAAAAAAAACAAATTTGTAAACAGCCAAATGCCCTACATGTCCCAGTCTGTCTCATTAAACACACAGCAGAGTGAGCTCACATCAGCGGCAGTCTATTATTACCTGCGCAAGATGGATTTGATGGGTTGAAGTTGATGGGAAACTTGTGGCTGACCTGCAAACACAAATACCTATTAATCTGGATCCCATGTCAATCATTCAACTATGTTTTAATTAGCACAAACAATCACCTGCCCAGAAGGAGGGATCAGGGCTCCAAATCCAAGAGCAGGGAACATCTTGTCACTACAGGAAGTGAAACAAAACAGGTGTTATTGTGTCCAAGTAAATTGACATATACAAGGGATTACACTGGAGTCCCAGGTCTTGGGCATAATCTCAACGTCATAGCAAATAAGAAAAAAATACAGGCAGAGAGCAGAAATGTAAGAGCTGACACCAGGATTTCTTTTAACTATCATCTGTTCCAGGCAAATTACTGCCAGTGTTTATCTTACAGTACACACACAGTTACATATAGCCACATGCTAACATTAGGGCAACCTATAATCTTGGTTGCAGAAGTTGTTAATTTCTCCCCAGTGTGGGATCAGATTGTTGCTGGAACATGTTCAGTTGTGAGGATTTTGGTTTAGAAGCTTTTATTGATTATTTTTCACAGTAGAATGCGCTGCTATACTTCGTCATAGTCATTACACAAGCTGCAAGTAGGGTGCAGAGATGGTGAGCGTGCAGATGCTGAAGACCCAGAAGAGCTGGCGGTAAGAGCTGACTGGGCTTTTTAGTAGGGGGGCTTGTCTATGTCACAGTGTATGGAAAGGATGAGATTTTTTTGTGTGTGTGTGCTGTTGTGATTTTTCCTTCTGCAAATGACTGGGTTATTTGTTCATACTAATTGTTTTCTTAAGTTTTGTCCTCAGCTGGAATGATTCATATTTGTGATTTATATACAGTAATATTTTACATAGGCTTATAATTTTTAAGGCTGTAATAAAGAATGTTAGCCTACTGAGTATGTGTCAGTTGCTGTCAGAGTAAGTGAGCTGTCTTGTTTTCATTATATATGCTTCCACTTGGAAATGTTATTAGCCATCACCACATTAATTACCATTTCTATGCTGACATCACATGACTGTATGTCTCTGTCACA
Organism: Epinephelus fuscoguttatus; assembly: GCF_011397635.1. Taxonomy (NCBI): domain Eukaryota; kingdom Metazoa; phylum Chordata; class Actinopteri; order Perciformes; family Serranidae; genus Epinephelus; species Epinephelus fuscoguttatus. The sequence continues at coordinate 30,164,559 of NC_064772.1, read as the reverse complement.
CCAAATGCCCCTGATGCACTGCATGCTCTGAATGCCTGTCTCACTGACATTAATGTGTGGATGGGTTAAAATACAAAATAGCTAAATGGCAAAATACTGACATTATTTTATTTATAATAAAGCTGATACCTTGCTGGTAGTCAGGTTTGAATTCACAG